>NC_056730.1:113299526-113599526 GCF_019279795.1 Protopterus annectens
ATTAGACTTACGGTCACTATATAGCATAGAACTTCACTTATTTGCCTAAGTATGAGCTTATTGTTGTGGCAGTTTGGTAGCTTATTCTGTTTCTTGGGACATTTAGGTATTTCAGTTACGGAAATAACCGATTCAGGCTACAATTACATTAAATACGGGAAATCATTATGACCTACACTCTTCGCACACTTCCCGCTTTAATGCTTTATTTCGAACACGATGCCAATACAGGGACTGCCCTCGCAAAGTGGGACGGTTGGTGACCTTAGTCGCTACTCCTATGTCGGTGCGGCGTGCTGACATGCTGCTGTACACCTTCTCTGACTATGCACACTCACAGTACATTGCTGTACGGACACGGTATTACGCTGTATCCTTTGTTCCTTGGACAGGTACATTTCGGCCGCGTGGGTTTTATTTGCTTCTCTGTTTAGTTGGGACGGGTACTTTGTTGCATACTCTGCGGACATTTCATTCTGCACGGGCCATGGCTGCAGCCATTTCTATTCTGGGCGGACTATGGCAGACAGCACGTTAGGTTGCTCTTCGCCTGCCTGCTTAAACACGCCTACTGACGCATCCTACTTGGGCTCGCTCACGTACACTACGCACATGCCTGTGGTTACGGTGCACTCTCATTAATATGCATATGGCGCTACTGCGCCGGCTATGCAATGCACTGCCGGCGCAAGCCTTACGCCGGCCTTGCGCCGAGCTTCATGAATCCCGGGGTATATGTATTGAGGAACAAGTAGCAGAAACTGTAAAAGTATAAGTCCTGTGCTGGTCTAGGTGTATAAATAAATTTGAACTATCTATATACTTACATGCAGTACATCTACCATAAGCCTTAGTAATATTGGCACTGCTTCCATCCCTTCTATTCTTAGGGTAACATAATTGCCACTTCAATGATCTCATATTTTTATATAAAAAATCGGGTCTACTGTCCACTATCCCTTTTATTTCATCATCTGCTGTAAGAATATGCCAGTACTTACTAATTATTTCAGTATACATACGTGAGTTATTGGAATAATAACCTGGAACTCTTAACTTACTTCTATATATCTTATTTTCTTTCACTTGATTTTGTTCACTACCACTAGAAAAATAAGGTCTAGCTTTACCATTTCTCATCCTAGTAACATCTTGAATAGCATTATTAACTTCTTGACCAAGATAACATCTTCTTTCAAAAGTTTCTCTTAGAGCAGCAGTCTGTTCTAAGAAATCATTGTCCCCTACATTCAATCGGGATCAGTTCTGTATACCTGATTTTTGACAACATTTTTAAATACATAACTAGCATGCATACTTTCTCTGAATAACAGGTGGTCACAGTGACATGTTTTTTCGTATAACTTAGTGGTAACACCACCTAAGCTGTTTTTATAAACTTCAACATCAAGGAAATTTGTCTTTTCACTTGAAACTACTTGTGAAAACTTGAAATACATGGTGGCATTTGATATATAATCAACAAACTCATTAAACTACTGCTGCAGTGACCCCCCCCCCAAGTCATCCACAAATCTGTGATAAAACAGTACCATGCCTTTGAATCTTTCATTAAGTATATACTTTTCTTCCCATACAGACACAATGGCCTTGGCATAGCTATGGGCACATGAGGTACCCATAGCTACACTATTTTTCTGCCATTAAATGATTTCATCAAACACAAAAATATCGTTGTACAATACACATTTCAGTAAGGATGTAAACATCTGTAGTTTATCAGTTGTAAAATCAATGCAGTTTCTTAAAATCTCATTGAAGCTATTAATACCAACTTCATTCGGTATATTATAAGATTAACAATCAAGGGTACACTTAAAATGTATATGTAAATGAGATGAGCAATGTAACATGGGTACATGGTGACATCACATTATATAATCAGAAAAGAAAAGATTCCAAACAACTGAATACAATCACAAGCACAGCGATAACATACAATATCTAGAAATTATGCATATAACACAAATACATAACTCTCCCTGCCTATATTTGTTTTATGCTTACATATGCACAGTTAAAAACATGTAATGACACTCATGAATATTCTATACAATACCTCAGGCATACAAACCATTATTGTGTAATTATAGAGCATAGAACTACAGAAACATTAAGAATCCAGAGATCTCCATTTAATAACGGAATATACAGACTCAGCACAACCCACAACTCAACAAGAATCACTACCATAGTAAAAGCTCACTACAACCTATTACACAAATTCCAATGACAGACAAACAACTTGCAAGTACAGACTTTACCCAATAATCAATATGCCAGCTGAACAGAAATGTCTTTCAAGTTGTGTCAACAAATAGCACATAAGCGCAATGTTATAAAAACACATGTTGACGATACATAAGGCAATATTCTACTTAAACTTATGTAAACATTAATGTTATTCACAATAAATCACTACATATTACACATACCTTGCAGGTGCATTGTGGGAAATTTGACATAACATTAGTATGCCTAAATGTCATAAAACTACACATCTAACCCTGAATATATAAATATGTTAATACTACTTCTGGAGGTATAAATGTGGAAAATTATAACAAATACCTCTCTCCCTCTGCTTCTCCTTAAGGCTGTGCATATGCTTTATGCACAAGGGTCAATTCCTAGTGCGATCTTTAGCAGCTGCAAACAGAAAAAGATGACATATTACAGCAACAGAAGTATTGCTTAAGTTCAGTACATAATTAATGCTATTTACAACAAAAGAAGATTGAACAAAATAGTTATTGTTACCTGCTAGGAAGCAGTGTCATGCAATCACATTTTGCATATTTAGTCATTGATGTTTCACTCTCCTTACCCTGTATGCATGAAGAATACTACAGACAAATAAGACACAGGTACATCCATGCAAAGTACTGCTTAAGTACTACAAATGGGTACATGAGGACATGTAAGACTGACTAGTGACATAAGAAAGATATGAGCAAAAAAGGGAGTCATGAATGATGATAAATAAAGCATCACCTCTGTATATGCACTAAGGGATCAGTGAATATTAATGCATTATGTGAAGGATAAATGTTCATATGTACTTATCAAAGTACATGGCACACACAAGGCCATTGTACGAGTGGGACAACATAACTCAACAATGTTACATAAGTTACAAAATCAAGGACATGTCATGTTGTTGAACAGGCATAAGATAGCAACAATCAATACAGTAATAGGTGTAATACATACACATGGATAATAAGTGCAAATAAATATACTTGCTTGACCTCACTCTATGTGAGAAGAATTGGAATAATATAGCATGTGTGTTGCTGTCATCCCTCATAAGTATATACAAGGATAATACAAACACAATTGTGTTCAAGTCACATTATGCAACAGTCATATCTGTAACATACAGGGCCAGACTGTAATGAACATAACATTATGCTGCACTGCACACACAAGAGTGTATGCATATATAGATTTAAGGAGTATTATCCTTGCCCATATGGAGGAATGTATGCAGTAATGACACTGTGTGACCACCCTGATGGGGTCAAACATCAGAAAAGATCTCCCTGGCGATCTCCTGGAAGGAGTTGTGGATGGCCCTCACCATATCCTGAAAGAAGTTAGCCATCATGTCTCTCAACTGCATCTGGAAAACATCTGTCATTACATCTCAGATCTGGTCCCGAAAATAGTGTGATGGTCATGATGGTGAATGTCTTCTATGCTGAGCCGCAGGAAGAATGTCATGTACAGGCCTTAGACTAGCATTGTTATCATCCCTGTCATGGTCATCATCCTGGTCTGTCTCTCAACTGCATCTGGAAAACATCTGTCATTACGTTTCAGATCTGGTCCCGAAAATAGTGTTCTTGTCATGATGGTGAATGTCTTTTATGCTGAGCTGCAGGAAGAATGTCATGTACATGTTTCAGTCTAGCGTTGTTATCATCCCTGTCATGGTCATCATCCTGGTCCTTGGAGTGCAACTTGGCTGGCAGTGGTTTAACATTTCGTCATCATCCAATTTGTGAGCAGGCACATAGGAAAAAACATTATTCATAAATAATAGGTATTAACCTAAAATTGCTGAATAAATGAAAAAGCATAGAAAATTTGCAAAATCTACATGTTGTAACTATTATCTGTGTGATGTTACACTGTTGTCTGACTTTATGCAATTATAACATCTACCTGCTACTTTACAGTATGCATTGACATATCACAAATCACAATCAGTCTTAAAGGCAGCCATCGAAAACAACTATGTATCACTGTAACTTCAGCTGTGCACCAGCATAACTGTAAATAGATTAAATGATATGCAAGTAACAAAACTATAACATGTGAAACAGGTCATGTGTAATATTTGCCTAATTTATATCACTATATGGTACATTTTGTGATATTGTAATTGTCAATGGATCTGACCCATAGGGTTTATTTATACATTGTATATAAAAAAAGATATCGGGTATAATAACAGCATGTGCAATGTCATGAATATGCAACATTTCCAAATATGATAATAAACATATATTGTTGATACAAATAGAAGACCATACAGCACATTACATAACATGCAGAAATCATTTTGCCATATATACTTCTGTTATTACTTATAAATTTGCTAACATTCCAACCTTCAGTATAAAGGTATTACATACTTTCATACTTCAAGACAGGTATATCAGTCTAGCATATAACACTAACACAGAACTTAATTTGAAACAACATAGTCCAATACACTAACACTAAGAATATCACCCCCAAATAAACCTAACACCAATCATAGCATCTAATAACATATTTCTTTACTCAATGTGTGCCTCACACATTTATGTTGAGGTGTCAAGAAAACATTTAAATTTTCACTGTAACTCATCAATATGTGAACTAATGTGTCATGTCTACATACCATGGTTATAATATGTGTCAAAATATACTGTAAGATTAAAAATCAAAGGTACATTTAAAATGTATATCTAAATTTGATGAGCAATGCAACATGGGTAAATGGTGATATCACAACATTATATAACCAGAAAAGAAAAGTTTCCAAACAACTGAACACAATCAGAAGCACAGTGATAGCATGCAATATCTAGAAATTACGTATATATAACACGCATACATCACTGGCCCTGTTTAAATTTGTTTTATGCTTACATATGCACTTGCACAGTTAAAAACATGTAATGACAATCACAAATATGCTATACAATACCTCAGACATATAAACCATCACTGTGCAGTTATACAGTAGGGAACACATGACATAAGAACAGAGAATCGAGACACACCCATTCAATAATGGAACATACAAGCTATACACACCACACAGTTCAGTAAGAACCACTGCCTAGCACAAAAGTTCACTACAGCTTACAATATAAATAACTTATAATGTATGAATATGCTAGCTGAATATAGATGTTTTTCATTTAGGTTGTGTCAACAAATAGTACTTAAGCTCAATGTTATAAAAACATCTGTTGTCGACACATAAGGCAATATTCCACCTAAAATTATGTAAACATTAATGTTATTCACAATAAATCAATATGCATTACTCATACTATGCAGGTGCATTATGAGAACTTTGACATAAGATTAACATGCCTGAATGTCATAAAACTAAACATCTAACCTTGAAGATTTAAATATATTAATAATACTTCTGAAGACATAAAGGTGAAAAATTATAACAAATACCTCTCTCTCTCCCTCTCTCTCTCTCTGTGCTTCTCCTCAAGTCTGTGCATATGCTCTATGCACAAGGGTCAATTCTTAGTGCGATCTTCAGCAGCTGCAAACAGAAGAAGATGATATATTACAGCAACAGAAGTATCGCTTAAGTTCAGTACATAATTAATGCTATTTACAACAAAAGAAGAGTGAACAAAATAGTTATTGTTACCTGCTAGGAAACAGTGCCATGCAACCACATTTTGCATATTTAGTCATTGATCTTTCAGTCTCCTTATCCTGCGCATATGAGGATTATTGCAGACAAATAAGAGTAAGCTAGATTTAAACCTACAACTGTCACTTATGTTCACATTACAAACCAGAACCCTGCCTGCCTAGCTAATCAACCTTTGCTGGTTTGCATGATTTGATGGTTGTCAAACAAGTTACATCTTTGAATATGCAGGGAAACACTACACACCTAACAGGTGTGCCAGTCTAAGGTGAAACTGTGTAAGTGTGCAGATATATATAACCATGTGGGCAGAGACCTACAAAAATATGAATTTATTGCATGCTGAACTTATTGTAGTGATGCATCATTATCAATAAAAATGTATACACATGTATATGATGAATGATAACTTCAATGTTGAAATCCTCCTGTATGTACATATGCATTTATACAATTTAATGCATACATATGTGTATATAGGCGGATAAATGTAGATCAATAGAAAGACCTATATGTGTAGGTGTACATGTGTTTGTCATTTTGCCCGGACATGTACATACATATATTAGCCAGACATGAAACTATGTGTGTGTATATTACATGACAAGTAAAAAAAAAAATTACAAGAGCTTCTATACACATTTAGCATCACATTGTACATAATATATCCAAAATGGGTTGTGCAACATAAACTGGCAACATCTAAAACGTAAATGACTAATAAAGTGGAACAAAAATATTACTGTTCATTACACATTTTCTGCAACTCAGGCTGCCTCTGTAATAATATTCAGTCTGGCCAATGATATATGTAATGTCTGTAGTGGGATTTGAACAACAAAACTCTACAATGTTTGTCTTTTCGGCTTTTCCCTGTTAGGGGTCGTCACAGCGGAACTCCGGTCCGCTAATGATTGGTAGTAGATTTTTATGGTGCCCAGTTGCCAGCCCGACACCCAACTTTCAGCGAAGGGACGCCCATTAATGCATGTCCTTCGGAGGCCACTCAACCGCGGGGAGGACATGCAGACTCCACATTGCTTACAGTGATACCCCTCATTTTTACCACTTCAGTAGTCCAGGGGTCAGAGCTTGCAAGAAAATGTGTGTCTGCACATGAAACATAACCATTAAAGGAATTACTTTACAACTGGGTTATTTAAATCTACACATGCAAATTAGGTAAGGGCAGCCAATGAAAAAAAGTAATGGATTATAACAGACTGTTGTGTCATATAAACTGTAGTGGTAATGTATTACCCACCATTCACACATGCATTATTATCAACAAATATATTCTATGATGTATCTAGAAGCTTTGCAGATAACACAGATATGCACAGTCATCCACAATGTGTAAAATCTCAAATGTATAACTTAACAACTATAGGCCTCCCATAAGTGCTGTGCAACAGTAAATGCATAAACTGCTAAGATATCATCCAAAATAGGCTAAACTGAGATTCGAACCCAGAGATAGGGGGAAACATTTAAACTGGTTTATCGCTTAACCAGTTAAGCTACTGAGCACCACATGTCCTTAAATGCTGTAAAAGTCTATGGAATAAGGATGGAATGCATATTTCTCAGTGGTATAAAGCTATCATGTGTCAGCAAACTAAGTTTAACTTTCACAGTTTCCAAAAAAAAAAAAAAAAAAACAGTTGTATGTACTTTAAACAAATAAATAGTCATTAAAGGAGATAGTACAAAACAATGGGATTCAAACCTACACATATAAATTAGGTATGAGGGTAGCATCCACATACTGTGCTAACCCTACGGCCATAAGACAGTATAAGGATTACACGTCCACACTTCTAGCACTTGCGTCGTGTTTACAAGACTCACACACTTCTGCCATGATGACCTGCATTGGTCTTACATTCACTAAACTGATTAAAGCAGGCAGGGATTATAAGAGTGTTGTAATTTTTAAACGTTAGGGATTACTAATGTATGTATTCATTCACACATAGAAGTATACTGTATGATGTTTATAGAAGCTTTGCAGATCATTGAGAAATGCATAGTTAGCCATGGCCTAAGTGCTACAGGCGTTAATTCAACATTGCTATGCTAGATGTGTAAAAATTTGTATTGTATAAGTTACCAAACAAATATAGATCTCCCATATGTGATCTGCAATATTACATGGATTACTGACAATAATGTTTCAAAAATATGCTATGCTGGGATTTGAATCCACTCATAAGCAAACAACAGTCATTGTACCATACTACTTACCCAGCTGAGCTAAGAGACATCACAGCTCATTAGATGTTTTAAAATCTAATATGGAATAACAGTAAAGCAAGTGTGTTTGAAGTCTGTATTAGTATACAGTTATAACTGACAGTCTTGCATAATGTTTACACTGGTCCATTATAGTTGTGGATAACCTCAAAATACGTCAACACATGAATGATAACTTTAACAAGTAGAACAAAATTTCCTCCAGGTAAATTACTATTATTAACTATTGCAACCAAGAGTGCCTCCAGGCATTTCTGCAGTTAAAGATACCCATCAAATACACTTGAAACAATGCATCACATAAACACATATGTTTACAATAGACATATATGAAAATGTAGGTGTTAAGGTGTGGAGTATTTAACCTACTGTAAGCATTTGGTGGTTGGTGTCACACCTCTGCGACCTTCTGATGTAGGTCATCATACTGCTGGCAAACCGGCATGCCAGTCTGGTAAATGCCAGTATGTCCATGGTGCTCTCTTGCAATCTGGTTCCAAATGTCAGTCTTCACAAAGTTCCTTGGGCATGCTCGCATCCTCTGCTTATGTTCACCATAGACCACGAGTATCTGCATCACCTCCTTGCCCAACCAGTTCGGCGCACAGACTTGTCAAGGCATCTTCTCATCAACATCCTCACTAAAGTAGTTGTACATTGAAGAAAAATGCTTTCTAAAAAATGTTAACTGAGGTTCCACTCAGCTCACAAGTAGCAATGCTATGGTAAGATTACGTATTAATATTACATTTTAAAGTTGGCTCATATGGGTTGGTGTCAGGCTATTGGAGGGCACAGGGCATGTGTTACAGACATTCCTGTTTATTGATACCCATTTGGCAGATGGGCTGAGCACTGTACACTTAACCCTAAGCTATTGGTTAATGTGCCAAAATTCAAGAACTTATGCAGACATTCACTAATGGGGTTCCAAAACACTGAATGATAATGAACCTCATTAATTATGTATGGCACAAATGGTACTTAAAAGGTATGAGCACTTAGTTATCTTCACTCTGGGGTGGAGCTGAATTTAATGTTAGCTTCCAAAGGTAAGCTGTCACCTGGTTACATTATAGTGCTATCATCACATACTTATGTCCACATTATGCTGTATAAAACAATTGAAACATGTTTTCATGCATATGCTGTTTGAAATTATCTGCATTACAATCTGTCAGTTACATAAAGCAGCAGGGTAGACTTTCACAATATGCATGCATCTGTGTACATGTTCATCAGTAACAAGGAGGTTTTCCGCAAATGCAGTGTATGGCTACAAACAAACCAACCCTGATGAACTACAAACATGGACAGAACCAACATATATCTGTAATTAATGCAGAATACCCTGTAATGTCTGAAGTATGTTTACAGAGACCAATGACTTACAGGGCTGTCTGCAAGATGTATGTTCAGTGACAAATTTATGGATGCTCTCTGATGTTGAATCATATACTGGTAGTTGTGATTATATTCAATGGGATATAGTTAACAATAGGATGGCTTAGCCTTTACATTGTTTCTTCTGGTGATATGCAGTCATAACTGCATAACAGGTCATTGTTAAATGTTGTTGTTTTGCTGCATTGTTTCTGTATAAAAGTTGTGTTGTCTACCCTATCATGACGGTCTCATTTGTGATGCTGTCTGTCACTGACTGTGATAATATCTGACATGCACATCAGTTACACTTTCACTTGTAGTCTGACAGATAGTATTGGTTGTTAGTTGTGTTCAGATGCAAATGTAACTGTAGCAACACTATTGTTATAGTACTAAAGTTGTGACATGTTGGATATGTGTCTGGTCCTTCCTTGTCATAGTATCTACTGACATGGGCTCAAATCTCACCTATGTATATATGACCCATACGAAGTTGCTGAATGGATTGATAGCTGTGCACATGTATACTGATGATATTAGAGGAAATGGGTTAGCTTTTCAGACATGTTTTTAATGTTCATTCCAATTATCTGTACATCACAGTGGTATACAAGACACATACTGTTTTCATAGCTATGCACTGTAAATGAGAAATGAGCCATTCATTTTACAGATGTTTTTAACATTGTCATGTAAATATGTGAACGTTGTGGGAAATCTAAGATGTGCATATCACCCTATCTTTCAGATACTGAACTAAAATAGGAAAGACAATTTCTCACATAGACAGAATGAGAATATAATAGATGGCCATAACCTGCTTCAATGGATGGGCAATATTGTGTGGAGGAATCAAGTGTTGACAGATCTCACATGACCAGTATTGGGTGTGGTCAAAATACATCTATGGTGGTCTGCTAGTGATGTTGCACTGACGTGATCCTCCATGCAGCCAACAGACTTTGCTGCTATGACAGTGTGAGGAATGCCATTGGAGGTGGGCACCATTGCCACCCCATGATGAGGTAATGATGCTCCGGGCCTCCGATCATACCACCTACTGGGATCACTGGATACCCAGGGGATGTATTGAGGCATGTGTTCCAGGATGTACAGGTGTGTCCAATGTTCACAAACACTTCAGCATTCATCGATTCTCTTTGAAGGGCAGTATTACGCAATTCTTGGTGTATTGTTATATTTCTGTTACAGCAGCAGAACTATGCCATGTACATGGCAGGACACCTAATAGGGTGCACAATGTAAGTGTTACCACGTGTTCTCTTACCAACACAGTGCATACATAACACTGTCAGCTGTGTCTGTGATGTGTTTTCAATTGGATAAGCCCATCAACTTTTGAACACCAGCAACACATGTCATGTAAGTGTTGCCATATCCTGTTAGTGTGATCCATAGTTATGTGCCTCGGCTTCCTGTTATGACTGTGGTATATACTTACATGTTGTTGTTGTTTGCATGCCATTTTAACCTACAGATGGTAAGTTCTTCATACTATTGCTGTTGTGTAGTATTGTTTAGCACACCCTGTGATATATGATATTAATGTTGGCTTGTTCCATAAATAGGTACAGCTGCACGAAATGTGCAGTGTTTATCATGAAAATGTCTCCATCCTGTTAGTATGCTGTGTGCCTGCCCCCTGTTATGATTGAGTTATACTCACATGATTGTCTGTTTGCCATTTTATATTAGAGGATCTGCTTTACATCAGATGACACCCTCCCCAACCGGGGAGGATGTATCTGATAAGGCACTCTATATGGCTGCTACATTTCACTATTGATAATTACTTATGTGCCCTTCATGACTAATGTGGTCTTGTTCATATGTAAAGGACACCTGTATTCAGAATATCATCATCACCCATCTGGTACATGTATATCTTATTTGCTGTGTATTATACCTCAGATTGCGTGCTACACGATGCCTTGTATGTGCTTACTACTGAATTGTGTATGTTTATCTTCTTACATGACAGTGTCATTTCAACCCTCCCCAATGGCAGTGGAGTCAGAGGAAGACATGTCAGTTAAGTTGTGGTAGTTGTATTAAAATTATATGTGATATGTGATTGATATGCAACTGACATGGCGTATCTCTGTTATATAGGGTCCCCGGATCACCCACAGCCATGACAATCTGATAAGTCCAGATAATCATTAGCATTGTTGTTATATAGCTGTCCAAATGTTAGTAATATGCTATATCATTTAACTTCTGTGAATGTATATGACAGGTCATCTGTCTCATTTTGCAGCACATCCACTACCTGCCTCCTCCAGCAGCCCATCCACTGATCCTGAGGTGGGGTATGATGTGCCTCACTCTGCTTGTACAGCCAATGGATTCATTGTTGGACCTAGAAAGGGAGAGACATGTGGTTCATAGTGTAGCCTCCAATGGAAAGAATAATGTGGTCAGACATTCTGATGATGTGGGACATCAGATGACAGATATGATGATGATGGTGATCATGACCCACTGCCCCATGTAGAGACTTGTAATGATAGTGATTTTTCCACATGATAGACCAATACTATCCATCAGACTACAAGTGAGAGTGTAACTGATGTGCATGTATGTGTGTCAGAAGGTGTCCACCTACGTTTACAGGCAAATGAATGTTCATAGTGACATTGTGGATCTGACATTCATGCACTTGTCCATGCCACTGATTATGTAGCACACCAGCTGCCTGTGTTGCATGAAGGTCAGGAGCACAGATGTGGGTAAATCATGGCAGTATTGGCTGCACAACATGCCAGTGTTTTACCTGCTGGATGCTCTGTTGAAAGCCTTCTTATGATGGGGCTAGAGCTGTGCCATAGTACAAACTGGGTGTTACATACTCTAGCTGTACTGAGCAGATTACCTCCAGTGGGTAGAGGCAGACCCCATCGCATTAGACCCAGTACTGGCCTTCAGAGATCAATGTATGTACTGAAATGTGCACACACATCTGCTGTTGGTCACTCACCTAATAGCCCAGCAGTCATGACCAGGCAAACACATTGCACTACTGCTCCTTCTCACACTGTGTCCCAAAATGGTAGTGTCACCATATCTGGCTCCTAGGTACAGCACCAGGGGCTGAGTGTTTCCAAACAGGCTAGGGGTATCAAGGATCACAGAGTGAACCATCAGTGTGGGTGCCCTAGTCTGCATTAGAGTAACACTAATAATTGATCCAGTATGTGTCCTGTTGTGTCATTCTGACCCTGTTTCAATGATAACCACAGTGCTGACCACTAACCAATCTGCAGATGTTTTTTCAAGTGGCAGATGCCGCAGGGTTTTCCCTGATCATTTCTCTAACCTAGCTGACTAGCTTCAAGTTGTGATATGTAGGACTTATTTATCATTAATTTATGTTAGTACAGATATGATGACAGTAATGCTCTATGTGACGATGTACATGCTTCTATGTTTGCAACTCTTGCTAGTTGAAATATATCACATATTTACATGGTTCACAACATGTTATCTTTGTCATCCAGCTTTGATTGCTGCATTACACATTTCCTTGTTGTTTGCCATTCCCCCATGCAAAGGTATGTCTCTGTATGCATATCTGTGATACTTATGGCACTTTAATATGGCACTGCACATACCTCACCCTCAGCACTCACTGCACTTCTGTTGACCTGTTTCCATTTTGGATCACCCTGTTGACATGTAGTTCCCATGAGTGCCTTCCCATATCTGACTGTTTCCACACACACACGTGTATGTGTGTATATATATATATATATATATATATATATATATATATATATATATGTATTGCTGTATTCCCAAGATTGCTGCATGTTCCATGGCTGCTGTATAGTCACCATCATTGATGCTGTACATGATTGAATGTATTCTTACCTCTAACTGAGTCATGTCGCAGCAATAACCTGTGGATCAAAGTGTTGCCATATGTGTGGCATTACATGTCAGGCATGGGATGTGAGCATACCTCTCAACTGTCCGGATTTTTGCAGAATGTCCAAATTTTTGCCTCATATGTTTGCTCTGTTTCTCATAAAATTCTGTTTTTTCTGGCAAATCATTGAGGACTAAAGTCAGAAAATAATGGCAAAGATTTCAGTTTCAGACTTCATATCCTTCAGAAAATTCATACTAATGCAAGACCTGTTATCAACTTCCTAAGTTTGTAAGAGCAATATTTAAAAAGTGTTCCTATTTGGGCCTTTGTCCCCCTTTATTTGTGGCTTTGTCCAGATTTTTTACTCTAAGAGGTTGAGAGGTATGGCTGTGAGTCTTTTTTGTTTTTATTGTCTTTTTGGACAGTCCTGGGGATGTTTGCAATTACTCATAATGCAGTATGCTGCTTACTGTATTGTACCAAACTGTTATACATCACACAGTGCTATGTGTGATGCATCAATGTTAGTGTACAGCCTTTGCTTTTTGGTTATGTTTGTGCTGATACATTCCAATACACTGCATGGGACTGGCTTTTTTGTGGTACTGGCTGTTTTACAGCTACCTTCCCATACTAGTTATCTCTATGATTATGCCATACCTGTACAATGATACTTTCTGTTGTGCAAACTTCCAGCATGCCACACATTTGCCTGTGTGGTCCTCTTTAGTGATGTAATTTGCAGAGAGACTTCCTGTTGGGCTAACTACTTTGTATACATCAAGATGTGGTCATTGCTGAGTGCTGTATATATGTTCTTACAGGTATATCATATGCTTTTGTTGTGTATGATGTTCAGTGTTGACAACTAATGATTTCTTTCCATAGTCATGCTCTGTGCTGTTGTTGTGGGGCAACACATAAACATTACTGTTTAGTCTGTGTACATTTGTACATGTGGCTTGTCATGACTAAAGGGTGCATGTCAGATGTTGCCATGTTGCCTGAGCTAAGACATATGACTGCATCCTTCATCACCCATGTGACAATAGGAAGTACTGCTAGCACAGCTAGCTGGAATTTTGTAAATAATTATATGTCATTTGTAAATATCAAACTGATTTATACAAAATGCTTGTGTTATAAATTTATTAGAACTGTATGCCATGTGTATATCAAACTGATTTGTACAAATGTTTGCTTTGAAAAGGTATTTGTAAAGTGCTTGCATTTGAAATGTATCCGCAACGTGCCCTACTAGAGAGAACAGAAATGTACATGCGCTATTGTAACTGTTTAAATGTATATCTTTTAATGGAGGAAACTAGAAGGTTATCCTCAGTCCAGCAAACCTTAAAATATATCTGAAATTAAATTACTTTACGGGCTAGGCCATAAAGATGCTATCTCAGAGGTTTCAATGCAGCCAGAAACACAAAGTCTATACTAGGAAGTTTTCTGTATTGTCTTTGGGGTGAACTAATTACTACTCTGGAAGCATGGAGGTATACAATTGTTTTATGACTTCCAGCACCTGCCACAGATCTGAGCAAAAGCCCTTGTTTGTGTATTTTTACAGGTAGGTGCTAAATCCTGCCAGCTTCCAACAATGGGAGTTTGCATGGGAACTAGAAGTCAGATGACCAGAAGTGATGTAATTCTGCAATATATCCCAGAAGTAATATTTTAAATATTATTTTGAGAAGCCTCTTAGTGAGACTGAGCATTCTGTATTCTGTTTTGGGTCTGAGAACAAGAATGGTCCATTCACCACATCTGCTCTGTTAAGTAAGTAGGGAATAGTAATGCTCTTAGATTCAGTCAGGAATATAGTGAAGCTTAGTTAAGATATTGTTTTTTTTTATTTTTCTGAGTCTGTCCTTCAATGTTATTTTAAATATTTCCTGTGATTTTGAAGTCTGATGTCGCTGTGAATTGACATTTAGTATTGTCTTGTTCTTTTATTATTTATTATTACATATATTTAAACCTTTCATTGTGGCTGATCTTTGAAGAGATATTTAAGTTTTGAGAGTATTTGTATATTTATTTGGTGACACTGTGTGGGCCACTCCTACTAGCCCTGCTCTTGGTCAAAGTACCATCTGTATTAATATTAATTTCACTCAGTGTATTGGGTACCCTTGGAAGAGCCTTAAGGTAGCTGGCTGGAGTGTCTCTTGGCAGTCATAACTACCTTATAGTCTGGGGAGAAGGAGGCATAGCTAGTAAACCTGTGCCAGCCTTTCCCAGGTGTGTGTGTGTGTGTGTGTGTGTGTGTGTGTGTGTGTGTGTGTGTGTGTGTGTGTGTGTGTGTGTGTGTGTGTGTGTGTGTGTGTGCGTGTGCATGTGTGTGTGTGTGTGTGTCAGCTACATGGGCAGGGACATGAAACACTGGTTGGACAGAGAGGGTGCTGGAGATCTTGGATTGGACACTCATCTGAGATCTCAACTCTATAGCTGTGCCAGTGGGGAGTCTTACTGGGGATCTGAAGAAAGAGGGAGAAACTAGCCCCAGACTGACTGTGTTCCCTGTCAACACCAGCTCAACACCAGATATCTGAGGTTCTTGGGGTAGGTCACCCACACCTGCAGCTAGCAGGCCATCATGTTTTGATGTTATCATGTTGTACAGCATGTCATGCACAGTGACCATCTGTGATACCCCTTCTGGTCTGTACTGTAGTGCACTTCCAGATGTGTCCAGACATCTGAATCTTGTTTTCAGCACACTAAGCACATGGTCAATGGTGTTTCATGATGTGGTGTGTGTTTTGCTGTATGCATCTTTGGCAGGATTTGATAAGGCTCTGTATGGTGTCATTAGCTAAAGCTCCATTGGATAACTGCAGTCACCTGTTTTCAGGTGGATAAAAAGGAATTATTTGTTCATCTTGCTTCCTGTAACAATGTCTGGCTACTGCTTATCATTTAGTGGTGGTTTAGTGGTGGGCCTATACTTACCTAGTACATGCCCCTCTGATATTTCACCATATTGGAAAGCAGAACTCAGAGTACTTTTCCACCATATTGCTGAATCATGTATACTACCTGGGTGTGTTGCCATGATATTAGTGATGAGGATGTCTACAGAGCACACCACCTGACAATTGAGTGATGGCCACCCCCTTCTACTCATGTGCCATTCTGCATCAGGTATAGTTGGGTTTTGATTGGGATGTGGGTGCAGTGTATTGCACCAAGGACAAGGAGGAAGTTGGCTGCCATCGAACTGTTACATGACAGTTTCGCTCTCCACAGCTGTTGTTGGGAAGTAGATATATTCATCCACCTTGGTGCCTATTGCCGCTAGAAACTGTGTAAGAATGTGACTGGCATCTCTCTGGGACACTCCTACAGCATCTCCTATATGCCACTGAAATGTCCTAGAGGACAGTATACCTAGACACAAGCACACATTTGTTTCTACCAGTAATGAATTGCCCTGCAGACTATGATCATATGTGTTGGGTGTACGCATGCTGCACTCAGCTTGCACCAGCTCTCTCTCTAATCTGTATCAGTCAATTATTTCCTGCTCAGAGAGCTGGCTTAACTGTGACCTGACTCTGCACCTGGCTGTCTGCCTTCTGGGACACCTGTGCAACTCATCCTCTATTATGGTTTACAGTAGCCCAGCCTGTTGTAGTGTTTTTAATGCTGTTTACATTTTTTTAAAGTTAGATTTGTGAAATACAGAGGATTCTCTAGGAATTTGCCGGATATAGTAGTTTTAAAATTAAGCACACATGGCCTCCACCAAGTGCTCTCAGAAAGTTATTGCTGAAGTACTCTTTGATACAAATATGGTTTCTTGGAACTCATCATGCTCATGTGCAATTGCAAAAATATGTATATATACACACACACACATACACACACACACATATATATATATATATATATATATATATACATATATATATATATATATATATATATATATATATATATATATATACATATATATATATATTGCAATTGTACATGAGCATGATGAGTTCCAGGAAACCATATTTGTATAAAAAAAATAAGTCACGGTAATTCCTTTTTACAGGACCATAACTAATTCATTATGCCCCCTAACAGCTTGCACCCAGAGCAGTCACCCCCTTCACTCCATCCTAATTATAGCTCTGCACTTTCATCTCCTTAGTTAAACAGAGACCTTATCAGACAAAAATCTAATGAAATTTAAGTAATCAGTTCTAAAATGGAAAAAAAATATTTGTACTATATCCTACCATTCCTCCATTTTCAGTATCTACTTTGTCTATTTTAATGTCATGGAGGACCTGGAACCTACTTTAAGGTAGGGATATCTGCTTTACTCGTTGCAGCTGTGTTTTATTTCTCTAAGTAGTCCCTTTTATTCTTCTACATAATTTCAGAATTGCTCATTAACAGCCCAGAACATTGCTGAAAAGGTACTTACGGGCAGACTACCTGCCCAGTCAACAAAGAAATAAAAAATAAATAAAAATAGAGTGAGAGTAGACATAAATATTCTGTTTAAACGTTTAAAAATGATTATTGGGTGTAATAAAGTCAGATGCATTTCGTGGGTTAAGAGAAGGAAGCTTAAGATTTAAAAGAAAGCCAAGCTTACTTAAAAGACATTTGAATGAAGAATGGGGAGGATATGAGACAGTTTGCAATACATATGTGGAGCTTCTAGTACTGGACAAAGACTTAAAGCAGTCAAGTGACTATACTGACAAATGTAAAGTGAATTTGGTGTCAGGTTGTGAGCTATCATTTGAGGTATTCAAGGACCAGTATCTATTTGTTTGCCAATATGATTATAAATAACCTGGCAAAATTAAATTAATCTGATGGTAGTTTGCTGTCTGTTTACATCTGTAACAACAGAAACGTAGGCAGATTCAACAGGACTTGAGCAGAGTAAGGCAGTGCATCAGAACCAGTGAATGATAATACAAGATCAACTGATAAAGCCCTGTGAGAACAGAGTGAAGCATGTGTTATAAAATAGAACTTCAGAGATTTTAAAATTCTGTCTGCTGTTTCCCTCTCTAATATTACTTAAGCAGATTTGTTTGTACATAGTATTGCATGTTATTCTGGCACATTTTAAGCTTCCCTTATGTGTACATAGAAATGAAAATGCCTCAATTCCTCTGTACACAAATTAGCTTTAAAATTTGTGATATATGATATTTATTTAAACTGTTGCTGTCTTTCTCTACCTAGAAATGTGATGTAATGCAAACTATTACTTCTTTATATTGTACCTTTTTGACTAACTTTATACAATCACAGGTTTTTAGGTAAGTACTAGGCTAGCTCCTCTTGAAGGACATTTTAAGCCTAGCCAGTTTCCTTTTTTTGTGCGCAAAATAACCTATCACTTTTAGTTATAGACTGACCTTACCCATCCCATGGTCGATAATTATATATTACCCCTAATGAGAAAACTAGGATCATACCATAGATAATTTGAGGGAGCTATGCATGGGACAAAGCATTTAGGGGCTGTCTCTGTCCACTAGTAGTACAGCGGGCAGTCCTGGGATAAATTTTCTGCTTGCCATCCATAATGTAAGTTGCACTTGAAAATGGGCAGGGATAAACTTTGTTTTATGTGGATGGGGAGTTTTTTATGTTGTAAAACTCCTGCTAATATCTTGTATTGTCTTTACCTCCCTTGTTCACATGATATGTCTGAAAAGGGCCCCAGGACCAGTCGTCTCATCTTGTAGACCCCCCCCACACACACACACACACACACACACACACACACACACACACACACTCTGTGTGTGTAGCCTGGATATTACTGGAGCAGAGGGAACAGAGTGCAGACTCCTAGAACACAGACCCATTCAACAATTAAATCTTTGTAAAGTAACAGTTGCACAGATGGAACATTTTAGTATGCTTTATCACAGTTTAACAGTTTATCTCCTTAAAGGACTGGAAGGTGATGCAGCAGGCATGTAATAGCAGTGTTCAGGCATGAGGGCAAATACAAATGGTAAAATAATGTATGAACAAAATGCCAGTGATTCATATCACCAAATCTGGTGTGGAACAGTGTATAAATCAACATTAGAATATTGTTTAATGTATATCAGCTCTTCCTACTGGGCAACTGTGGCAAGAAAGGGGCAGTCTATCCTAGCTGTCTCACTGTTTTCGTCTATTAATTATTTGCACCAGAGTCTTTACAGGATAAACTAGACACAGAGCTGCCTTTTTTTCTAATGGAATGGAAGTATTTCATACATGAAAAATAGAGTTCCATGCCTGCAAGTGGCTGTTGGTCTAAATAACACAACAGCATAGCTTGGCTTAGCTTGCAAGAGACAGCTGCTGATAGATTTCCCTGCCAAGTCCACTTTCATATCGGGAAAAGAAAGACAGGAAATTAACTGAAAGTTTTTTTTTTGCTCTTTACTTTCATTCCCTGAGACGATGCAGTGTGGTAATGGCTTTTAGAGACGAGATAGAGTTGGTGGTTTGAGCCTGTCATGCAGGCTTTCATCAACAGTAACTTATACTGTACTACAGCTTTATAGGCTTATCTGCTTAAGTGGTTAGAAAACACAAAGCCCTGCAAAATAAGATTGTTCATTTATGGGAAAGAGTGTCATATGTATCTTTGCTTTTCATAAAAAAACTTGTCTCATTTTACTTGGGAGTAGTGAAATGCAGTCTTGGCTGACTGGCCTGCCCTGTCCCACCTGCATTAAGAGAACAATAGGCCTTTGTTGACAGCAACAGTAGACAGGGGTGGCTGTGTCACATGAGAGGAGGAGATAGCTGCTTCTCTTTCGAAAACAAGCGCAGACTGTAAATCTGCCTTCTTGTTAGACTGCTTATGAATCCCAAGTTTAGCAGGCACTGAAAAGCTTGTTTTGTATCAGCTAGAAACCCTGTAGTGAAACAAACTCACAATAATTTCTTATACCGTATCTCATATCCTGTGTCACATGTACAGTGATCCATTATAATAGCTGGGCCTGGATTTCACTGCTATTCTAATCAACAGTAAGGATCTTGCTACAAATAAAAAAGCATTGCACTAAACAAACAGCAGGATTTGTTTCACAGACCACTAAAATATTTTTTCCAGCAAAGTTAGATATGATTGTTGCTTTATACCACAGTTTCTCTGTGAGGGAAGATTTTCCAAGCAGGTTGTCAAACACTTGATCTGTTTTTATTTCCTCCTGAGAAAGTGCACAAGGACTGAAAGCAGGTCCACAGTACATATTGTGTTTCAGTCAGGAACTATTTGAGGAGTACACATTCTAAGTATATTTATTAGACAGCTGTAAAACTGTTTAGTGACCAGCTGCTCTGCCATTTCTTTTACAGTAACACAGCATTTCAAAGAAATGTTTTACACTGGCTGCTCTAATTCTTTGCTGGAAAGCATTTTTTTACTCTGGTCTTATAAGATCTAATTTTGTTAAAATACATTTTAATAATTGTGCAAAATCAGATTACGGAAGGGGTGAAGCTGGATAGTATAGTAAAGTCCAAAATAATGTCGCTCTGGATAGCTAAAATAGAAGACCAAAAAGCAGAAATCCAAATAAAGCGTACAATATTGTAGTTCACATTATTGCAATAAATTGGTTTGTGAACTACAATATTGTACGCTTTATTTGGATTTCTGCTTTTTGGTCTTCTATTTTAGCTATCCAGAGCGACATTATTTTGGACTTTACTATACTATCCAGCTTCACCCCTTCCGTAATCTGATTTTGCACACTTATTCGTTAATATATCGGAAGGAGTGTTTACCTGCAAGGGGGACTGTCATTCTACCTTGGATTTATACTACATTTTAATAATTAACTAATTTTTCTACCTTACATTTTTATGCCTACTTGAAATTTTGCAGGAACCACTTAAAACCTACTGGTACCATTATTCCCTCTTCACCCTATCAGAACCTGACATCTAGTTAGAGTAGACAGACGGGATGTGGTAAAACCAAATTCAGCTACAACCCATTCCATAAGGCCAGAGGTACAAGTAATATATATACAGCGCTGGGATGCAATTAACAAAGCTATCAAATAATACAGCAGTAGCATATACACTTTACTAGTACATTTTAAAAAGTCAAACTTTCAGGTCAGGAAAAGGCAAATCCAGTAAATCCAACTTACAGTCCTAAACAGCCAAAGGATCGCACAATTTACCCAAACAAATTCCTGGATTCTCCACTGCTGACATCATATTTACTCTGAAAAGAGGCCACTAACTGCTTTAATACAATGACTGTTCATTACTATTCAAAAATGACGATGTTGATTGGACAGCTCAACCAGTGTGCCTGTTGTAAATCAAGAATATAGCAATTAAAAAAATTCTGGTCGCTGAAGTAACATTGAGTGGTCAAATTTTCTATTAGCATATGCTAGGGACAGCAAAACATGAGAAAAATCATGTATGTTCTGAAAAACGAAAGAAATCAAAACATACCTAATTTTCCTGGTATTTCTCCACTGTCCTTAGTAAAATCCAGACTTTTTAAACATTAAAAAAAAAAATAGAGAGTGTCTTTTCCCTACTGCTTCTTCTGCACTGCACTGATGTACTGTGCCACCATGGGAATATAAATCCCATACATGTAGTATGATGTACTGTGCCACTGTGGGAACATAAGTCCTATACACATGTGTAGTAAGTATGATGTACTGTGCCATCATGGGAACATAAGTACTATACACACGTGCAGTAAGCACATCATCCCACAGAAGACAACACAGGAGAAGACTGAAGTGCCATTATTATTTAAGAAAGTTAAACAATTTCTTTCTTAAATAATGCAATTTTATGTAAGCAATAATCTATGGCTGTATGTGGATATATCAGAATTTACCCACGATTGGCTTTGTTTAATCACTCAGGCTTCACCCTTGTGATCAAACCATACCAATCATGAGTAAATCCTGAAATACCCATGCACAGAAATGGATTATTGCTTAATTAGAGCTCGTACCTGCCATAGAGGAATTTGTTTGGGTAAACTATTTAATCCTTTGACTGTTTTCCTTTTTTTTTACTAATCTTCTTCTTCTTCTTTTGGATTTTTCCTGGTCAGGGGTCGCCACAGCGGATCATCTGTCTGCTCATGATTGGCAGTGGAGTTTTTACGGTGTTGACCTGCCAGCCCAGCACCCAACCTTCCACAGAAGGCACACACACGCTCACACTCATAATACATAATGAAATAAATATGTGATTACAGAATTCTTTTCCTGTAGTATGGTACAATCAGTGAGGATTCATTCTGTAATAAAAGCAGAGGGAATGTTTTAGTCATTTAATATGGAACCAAAGTCATTTTTCCATTTGTTTCTCCTTTGTCCTCTTAAAAGAGATAGAAAAACTAGTGTGTCTTCTTATGCATGATATATACAGCACATGTCCTGGGTCAGTGCATTTTTTTTCACAGCCCATCTCTTAAAGTCTATCCAAACACAAAGCAACTAAAAATATAAACAGCTGATGCCACTGACGACAGGGAAAAATGAATTTCATCACTAACAATATTTTATTAACATAACAGTTAGGCACTTTCGTTCCTACTTATGTGGAACTTCAGCAGAACTAACTTATTAAAATTACACCGTCAATTTATACCACTATTCATGCATCACGTGTCCTTAATCATATAACTGGATATTTAAAAATTCTTAAAAATACTTAAAAAAATGTATAACATAATTAAAAAGGATCTACCATAAAGTACTTATAAACATCTTTTCATATCCCCCATCACTACCCTTTTATATTTCATAATGTCTTCATTTTAAAATAGGATACAATGAACGACTTTCATTTTATCCTGGATATGAGGTTGCATTTAATCTTATCTTCCACTGAGTTTCCTTAACATTAAGATGCTTGTCCATTATTTTTCTTGTGGGTCTTTTTTGAGATGGTCTAAAACAAAAAACATGAATTTGTGGGAACCATGTTCTAATATATGTTTAAAAAAGGAATTTTTTAATTTTTCTTTCTTAATATCTAGAAGGTGCTCACAAATGCGATCCTTTAGTCTCCTTGAAGTTTCCCCACATATAAACAAGGACAAGTTTTACACTGAGCCACATATACTACATTATTCATTTTACAATTGAAGTAGCCTTTAGCTACATACTTTTTGTCTGGAATAAAAACAGATTCTTCCAGTGGTATATGTTGACACTCTGAGCAGGTACCACACTTATAGCTACCTATTTTACCAGTGGTCCTAGTGTTAATCAACCCATTCTCCAAGAATTTCTTAAAAGTTTTATCTTTTCTATATCCTATCACTGGTTTTGGACCCAGTTTGTCAAAAATTTCTGGTGCACTTGAAAATATTCTCCAATTTTTATGGAGGATATCAATAATAACTGGAATATCCAAACTATAGGTTGAAATAAATACTCTATTATTCCTAGATGGCCTATCAGGAAAAGATTTCAGTGCCACATTACCATCATTTAAAATGGGTGAATAAATACCCCTTTCTCTTTTAATAATACCCATGTACAGAAATCGATTATTGCTTAATTAGAGCTCATACCTGCCATAGAGGAATTTGTTTGGGTAAACTATTTAATCCTTTGACTGTTTTCCTTTTTTTTTTTTACTAATCTTCTTCTTCTTCTTTTGGATTTTTCCTGGTCAGGGGTTGCCACAGCGGATCATCTGTCTGCTCATGATTGGCAGTGGAGTTTTTAAGGTGTTGACCTGCCAGCCCAGCACCCAACCTTCCACAGAAGGCACACACACGCTCACACTCATAATACATAATGAAATAAATATGTGATTACAAAATTCTTTTCCTGTAGTATGGTACAATCAGTAAGGATTCATTCTGTAATAAAAGCAGAGGGAATGTTTTAGTCATTTAATATGGAACCAAAGTCATTTTTCCATTTGTTTCTCCCTTCTCCTCTTAAAAGAGATAGAAAAATGAGTGCGTCTTTTTATGCATGATATATACAGCACATGTCCTGCGTCAGTACATTTCTTTCACAGTCCATCTCTTATTCTGTTGCAGACAGTGGTCATCTTGGAGGTAATATTGTAACATAAAGTCATTCTTGGTAGTAATGAGAAAAGTCCTTCAGGATATTTAGTACTGATCCACTGAACCAGCATTCCTTTATTCCTGCTTGGATGTTTGCCTAGGAATGCTTCACATGTTGGTGTTCTTGTACAGTGTGTGACTAGGCATACTTTAGTATGGAGATTAGAAGTAGATAATGTTCTCCGTATTAAGACATTGGCTGCTTCCACAAGACTGCATTTGAACTTAAACTGAAGATTTATTTTCCTTGAATTAATATAGTGCTGAACTTAGGACCTCCTCTTTTGAGACTTGGAAGGACTTCAAACTATAATTTATTTATTTTATTCAGTTAACATTTGTTGACTGGGAAAGTCCAACTAGAACAGAGCCTATTTTCAGTGGAGACCCAAAGAGAAATGCTCCAGACGCATGTCTTTGGAATGTGGAAGGAAACCAGAGTGCCAAGAGGAAACCCACATGAACACAGGGAGGACATGCAGACTCCACACAGAAGGCACCCCAGCCAAGAATCTAACCAGAGAACCTCTTGCTGTGAGGTGACAGCGTTAACCACTGCACCACTGCATCATCCATTCACATGGATTCACATTCTATATTTTGAAATGTCATGCCTTACACATCGCTTGTTAACAGCACAAACCAGTTAAAATGAAAACTAAGTATGCCCCCCCCCCTCTTGATTATCCTTCTGTGGTTTCCTAGTTTTTTAATAGTGACTTTCTTGCATTTTCCAGATGCACCTCTTGAAATTGAGGAGGAATATCTTTTACCCCATGTCCCACAGACTCCACAAAGACAGTGCTAAACCTGATTTTAAAAGCACTGCCTTTCTTCCTTGTTTTCCTGATTTCTTCCTGCTCCTATTGCCCTTTGCCCCCAAATCAGTAAATAAATAGTTAAGTTGGTACATCTTTTGAGAAAGACCTTCAGTGGTACATTAAGAAATCATTGTCCCCCTCCAGTTTACCTCATGCATCTCTTTGACTTTATACATACATACAAACATATATATATATATATATATATATATATATATATATATGTGTGTGTGTGTGTGTGTGTGTGTGTGTGTGTGTGTGTGTGTGTGTGTGTGTGTATATGTGTGTGTGTGTGTGTGATTGTCCATCTCCTATAAATGAGGATTTGTGATTGGTGGTTTCTTTACTTGGTGGCACTACAGACAAATAAATAAACATAAATTACCTCATTACCCACGAAAGAAAGGTATGGGGATATTACACTGATATGTGAAATAGGTACTAGAAGAAGGGCGACTCAAAGCAACTAAACTAACTGTGAATGTTGACAAATTAATAATGTCATAAAACAAATACTGCAGACACTGAAGAACATCAAGCAGAATCATACTTAAAAATCTTACTGCTTGCCAATTTCAGAAAGAATTCTGACTGAATCATGAATACCTGCAGTCTTCAGTCAGACTTGTCTCACAAATTAGGGGGTTGGAGTTGCTATAATTGTTAAGGTGTTTACCTTAGAGACACAAGGTATACAGTTTGATTCTCGCCCCTGAGAAATTAGCTAGACTTAAAATGGCCTACAAGGGTAGCTAGACTCCCACTTATCCATGAACCTGTAAACATGGGTACTGGAAGAGAGGGGTATACACTAACTAAATTAATTGTCCACAAAAATTAATAATGCTAATGTCATAAGTATTGCAACCAGTAAAGAGTGGCAAGCAGAACCATAATTGCAGCTTAAGAAGTTATTACTTGACATTCAATTTAACAGAAATCATGAATGATTCACATATTTCTTCAGTCTGTATTTATTTATTTAAGTATTTATTTATTTTTTAATTTGTTTATTCGTTCATTTTTAATTAATTTATTTCCATTTGTTGAACAAGTCAGCCCAACAGAACTTTCCAGACGCCTTTCATTGGAGTCCCGGGAATAGAAGTTCCACAATAGTACACAGAAAACAAAAGATTAAACATTTGAGATTCATAATATAGATAATTAATAGAATATTTTATGCAAAAAAAAAATAATGGTACACATATTACAAAATAAGCTAGCTAGCTAACATCAAAATATAGCCAATGTGTGACATTTCATGGAGTGCAACATAGGTTTGTAAATGGTAACCTATTATATATATATATATGATGAATTATGAGTGAGGAGAGTGAAAAAAATGCTTCAGTCCACTGGAGAAGTAAGTGAATAAGGAAACAGTAAAAAAGTAAGAAATTTTGGTTATTATTTCTGGTATCTCATAAAGCTGAGCAAGCAGGCAAGACCTTGCCAAATCGCTTCTTATCATTAGAAAAAGGGATGTGTATGTCACTTCAGCTTTGTAAAACATATGTATGCTTATAGATAAAGTGCTATTTATACCATTTTTGTGTTAGCCTGTCCACATACACAAATAGTATTCCATGTTGCTCCACTGAATCTTCAACAGGAGACAGCAGGTATATTAATAAAACTTGAAATAGATTTTTAGACATATATAAACACTAATTGCAAATTGTACTAAGTAATGACATTTACAATGCAGTTCATTGCCTAATTCAAATGCATCTTCTGACATTAATGAGTGTTACTAAAATGGACAGTTTGATAAGCAGTACCAGTGCAATACAGCTGCGATGTGTTTTCGTTGATATTAATGAGGAGTGATATTGTACATTATAAAATTGAACCCAAAATCATTTCAGTTTTTGTCCTTACTAATATGTTTTTTAATTCATTACTACAATAATAAACTTTGATTTCCAAAACTGTTATAAAATAGTGTATATTGTTTCCCTGGCAAGATAAAGTGCAAAAGTAAAATGTTACAGATTCAGTCAGAAAAATATATTTCCCATCTTCTGTGTGAATACTCCAGAATCTGATGAAGTCCTAACATAGTCATCGATACATGACAAAAGTGCTTACTACTTTTTATTAAATATTTGTTCAAACAGTTTTGTGAGCTGTCTATTTTTTTATTTTTGGTCACTTGTTACTTGCGTACTTTGTATTGAGTTGTTTTGTGTATTTATTACCACAGAATAGTGCTCGTTGCTAATAAAGTATGCCCTTCTTTTTTATTCAGCAGTACACTCTACAAGTTTTGTCATGTGAAGAAACTAATGATGTTGAAAGGTCGAGTAAAGCACTGCCAAAGGTGTATGTGTGCCATCTTTTTATAGTGTCAAATATTAATTTCTTTAGTCATTTAAAAACGTTTTATCTAGCTTCCTCCTCATAACAAAATACAAAACAAAATGCTACAACTCTGTTCTGAAAAGTACTACAATGCCAAATGTTTTCCATGTTGTCCAGAATCATTTTTTTAAAAACAATGTATGCTACTACCGTGCCATTATAAAGTACCAAACAAAATATCACAGCTATAGTCAAGAACTCTACCCTACCCATCAAAAACAGGTATTTTAGAATGGAACTTATGAGTATCGAATAGCTATGTTCCTAACAATGCTTGTCCTGTCTTTTTGTATCAGTTCACTGTCATATTGTTGTTTAAGCAGTCATTTTAAAATGCTATCACATGCTTCCCAATTAGAATAAAATCCTAAATTCGATATTATTAAAATGCCCATTGAAAAAATACATTTTTTCTCAATTGTTTTTATTGAAAATTTTAACAACAAAACATTAATATCTGATTATAGAAATATTTTAAAACACATATACGCATATAAAAGAACAATAATAAACAACTAAAATTACTAATTACAATGGCATCTACTATAAAACAAAGTTTTTTTTTAAAGAGAAAAAGAAATGTGATGAGTATGTTTTAGTTAATTATTAAATTCTGTTTATCTAGCAGTTCTTTGAATTTCAACCATATATTATACAAAGAGATTGTTCTAGATGTTCTTGTCTTGATCATGGTAAATTCAAGATGCCAAACTTCCATTGCCAAGTGTATAAATTCCTTCATAGTAGGAGTCATCTGACTCTTCCAGTTCTTGGTGATGACTTTTCTTGCTAATGTTAAGATACTCCATAAAAGCGGGTTTTTCATTTTCATGACACAAGTTGGAATAGTTGTATTAAATAAAATAAGAGATTTGGTCAGCATAAATTTATCATTAAAAACAGAATGTAAGTTAGAATTCATATTATTCCAATATGTTTTAAGTTTAATACAGTCGTAAAACATATGCTGCCAGTCAGGTTTAACATTTAGTTTACATCTTCAGTGTCATGTGTCTTTATTAAACATCAATTCAACTTTATGTGATATGATAAAGGTTCTATGTAAGAACTTACAAGAGAATATCCTCCACCTTAGTGACGAAGTAGCTTGTTTTGAAGACTGGATTATTAGTTTTTTATCATCTTCACTTGGGGAGTTATTAACAAGTCTAAAATAATCCCAATAGCTTTCTCTGTGACATACTATTGATTTAGAAAAGATACACTTAACATACCCCATAATCACTTCTTCTTAATCTAAGTTGGTAATCCCCGACAAGATATTACTAGGCACTGAAGAATTAATTGTTCTTATTTTTAAAGTGTGAACTTACAACTGTTGAGTTTTGGCATATGTGGCAGCCGTTGTTATATGGAAATAGCACGTGCCTTGGCAGTGTTTGGTGCTGCATCTCTTTTTATGACTCAGTTTTCTTCTTATTGAAGTCTTTTGAGAGGTTTGTATATTGCCAGTAACAACAGCAATCATTTATGAGAAGGGAGAAGTCAGTAAGCTGAGCAGTTCAGCTATATTTCACAGAACATACACACAAGTCGATTGTTATCATTCATCTAGCATAATTCAACCTGTTTCATAATTTCAACATGTTAGCTGGAAATTGAAAAATATATTTCTTAGCCAGTTGATTTTCTGGATTTTCCTGCATGTTTGTTAAGATTACCAACCTTATAAAAAATTACTGAGAGCTGTCAAGAAACATATGGATAGAAAGAGTTTTATGAACACCTTTGATGACAAGTAAGTCATTAAAGGGATACACATAACAAACAATGTTAAAATAAGTCCTTTTTTAAAAAAAGGTAAGATAATTATTTTAAGATAATGCCACTGCATTATAGTGATATGCCACAATAGGATTATTGCATAGTTCATAGATATACCCATGAAGAGAGAAAGGTGCTCTAGTTGGGTAATATGGGCTGCACTCATATGACCAAACAATGCTCCTCACCAACCTAATGTGGCTAAAATGTGAATTATGGCACTCCCTGACATGTGCACCTCATAGGAACAGCACAATAAAGAAATCACTTTCCATAAGAAATGGACTCTAGAGCATTTTACTCCACTCCTCAAAATGACCATCCCCATATACTGACGCGCACACACACACACACACACACACACACACACACACACACACACACACACACACACACACACACACACACACACACACACACTCACACACACTTTTATATTTTTTCAAGTTGTTTCCTGTGTATTTCAATTGCATACGCTTCGATAAACCCATTGACTTTTTAAAAACTCTTGGCAACATAGTGACACTGAAACTTGTCCAACATTTCTATAACAGATCCACATTAGCCTGCATCAAACCAAGTATTTATATAAAAGCTACAGATGGTAAAACACTCATGAAGCAGGAAACAAATATGCGTCATTCATCTGCTGGAACTAGTATAATCAAAGGACTCAGTGCAGAAATTTCCAAACATTCTGGGTACTACTTGTAAAGCAATCTTCAGCTGTCACCCACACTTCTCTCTTCACACTCTGTAGTTTATCATTGAATGGATCTGATAAATACGGTCATCTTAACCAAATAAAGTAAAGTTTTGTACTTGCCAATTAATATGCACAGATGGTAATAGTAAGTTGTAGTAGTAGGGATTTGAAGCAATAAATAAGAAATTCTCATGCTTAGAAAAAAATTGAACAGCATCTATTCTATTGTTGCGCGTCTCATTTTGGAGTGCTTGAAATGTTATTATAGTTTTACAGGCACTGTACTGAAGTGGTTTACCTCTTAACATTCAGGTCACTCCCAGAGTGTGATAATGTGAGTTATTTCTGTTGGTTCCTTCCCATGGAATGCAGATTGCCTCAGGGCTCCATTCTGGCCTATTATTTTTCAAGGCTTACACACTGCTACTGAAGAAGGTCATCATGGGAAAAAATAATCTACCATCAATTATAGAGTGATGATATACAGTTTTACCTGTCCTCTCAGGAATGTGTGCCTTATTTTACTAACCAGTAGGCCTGCTTGGGTGATGTTCTCCATTAGATTATAGAAAATGCAATTAAACTCAACTTTACAAAAAACAAGACCATACTAATAAATGCTGCTATTCATACATTACATTTTCCTTTGCTCTCCTCTTTCATTATCTGTTAGGTAAATAAGCTGGAAGTTGTAACTTATGTTTCCTCATCTTGGTGTGGTTCTTGATGACAGACTGATGCTAAGGACCAAGTTTTGTCTTTTGTTATGGCATCCTACTGCCATCCTATGAATATATCATGAATTAAGTAGTTAATTCCATCTTCACACCGAGTTAAGTAGTTCATGCCCAGATGATATGTTGAATGGACTAATGTAATGTTCTTTACCTTGGACTAATAGGTGGGAACTTGGCTCATCTACTGTGGGTGAAGAATTCTGCTGCAAGATTACCTACCAATACCTCCAGAAAAAAATAGCAGCATATTGGTCTTCTGAAATATGTACTGCTTGCCGATTATAGCTATGTTTACATTTAAAATTTAGATTCTTACCTACCATGCCCTATATAGCTTAGTCATGCCAATCTAAATGAGATCCTGAGACCCTCTTTTTCTAAAGGGGTACCTCAGGTCTTCAGTGTAGGAATTGTTTGTAGTTCCATGGACCTGTTTGAAGATCATGAACAAGTCGTGTTTTGCATACTTTGCCCTAGACCTGTGGAAGCAGCTAATTGCCTGATTTGGGCAATTGATTCTTAGCTTTCCATAGAGCCCCTAAATACAATTTTTGGGGGGATTCCATCTGGATCCCTAGAAGACTAGTAATCTAGTTTTAGAATTCATAATTGTTTGTTTATTATTTATTTATTTATTTATTTATTTATATTTGTTGACCGGGAGTGTCCAACTGGACGTAGGTCCATTTTCAGCGGAGGCCCAGGGAAAAAAGCTCCACAGTTAAAATAAACAGACAGTAGTTACATTGGATTACATAGCGATTAACAATTTTCTACCAATTACTTACAACATATTTACAGATGAAGAACATAGTACATCAGTAGACAACTAGAATCTTTATCTGTGAAGTACATAACAGACATTAACAAATGTTACAAGAAGAAGTTCCTGTTGTATAATAAGTACTGGCTTATGAGTATCTGAGCTTGCTATAATCAAGGTAGTTAGTGGAGTGGAAAGAAAGGTAGTGTTTGGATGGGGTGGGTGATATTAGATTGGGAGTTGCAATTTATTTATTTATTTTTAGTTCCTCTGTTAAATGGCACAGGCCGAAAGAACCAAAAAAGGCCCCTTTCAGTGGCTGCCCAGAGAGAAAAGCTCCAAATTTACAAATAAGACAGTAAATAGTAGGTAATGTATACCGGCATAAATATTTATAAACTGAAGAGAAAAAACACAGATGGTGTAGTATTTCATAAGAATAACATTGATTACAATTTTTTATTAACTCCTACAGTATAGGTATGTTTTTGGTATGCCTGTTTTTACTATTCTAGATTTTCTTTTTATTCTAGATTGTCTTTTATTCCCTCTAAGTGCTTATTCCCCTGCCTGTCAACCATTATCAGACTCAAGCCCATTCATACAGGGGGTGTGGATTGTTCCCTCAGATCCTCTAGGGTTCAACTAGAAAAGAAAAAGCAGCAAATGCACTGTGTGCAAAATTCTGTCTCTGTGTCTTGGAAATTCACCTCTATTCAATGCTCATAACAGTCCACAACACCTCCAGTATAAAACAACACAGTCGACCAAAGTTTAAGCTTTCGCACAATCTCAATTCATAAAAAAATAGCAGCTTTGCTTTCCACACACTACCCCAGGGTATTTGCTGCTTTTTCTTTTCTAGTAGATCCTCTAGGGTAAGATCTATATAGAGGCCATTATCCAGGCACACAACAGGGAGTTAGACATTCTCACTGCTTCTCGGGCAGTGTGTGTGTGTGTGTGTGTGTGTGTGTGTGTGTGTGTGTGTGTGTGTGTGTGTGTGTGTGTGTGTATATGTATATATATATATATATATATATATATATATATATATATATATATATATATAGCTCTAACTCCTCCCCTTGGGTGATGGTGTGGGTAGTTACATCATCATTGCTGAGATACCTATGTCCCTCTATCAAATTATGCTCACTTTTTCATGTAGCCAAGAACAGCTACCATCACTGGCTTGGGTGGCCATGTCTATGTTTTCTCTGCACTCGACCCACCCTTTTGACTCAGTACCTACCTCCTTCAGTGGTCAAGTTGGGAGCAGCAGCATGAGACAGAAGAAACTCACCCTTTCCCCTCAGGATGGCATGACCATACTCCCAGCTATGCCATCAAGTATATAATCCACTAATAAAACTCAAGTTACCTGGTTCTTAGTCAGGGCTTTATCACTCTATACCAGTACACTTTATTCTGAATTTTATATTGATCCCATATATACAATGTTTGGAACTTTATACATTTAAGGATTTTAATAAATAAATAAATAAATAATGTAAAACCTCTTTAAGAAAAAAACAAGTTATTTTATATGACATTCTCTAACCCTCCCAATGTAGTTCATGCCCTTCTAAAATTCCCAGTCTCTCTTGCCCATATATTCTCTGTGAAGTTTCTAATCAATGGATGTCTAAGGGCCACAGACATTGTCATTTTGCAAAGCTAAAATGTGAGCTGAGCAAATGGCTGCAATGCATTTTAAAGTTGCAATTACTTGGCTACTTACTTAATTATTGTACCCCGGATGTTCAGTATACCTAGTCTAAAATACTAATCTATTACACTATTACTGTGTAATCCCTTGGTAAAGGATGAATCTATCATTACTGCATTTAGTGCATATGTGGTCACTTTCAAATGTACTGAACTATGCTGGCCTCTTTTCATTTGGAACCCAGAGTGGTATTTGCAGTGAATGCCAGGACATCCGAGGAAAATCTTCTGAGTTCACAGCTATGGGAAGCTGAAAGGTTCTTTTATGTAAGGAGCAGGCATGGAATCAGCTGGTGAAAACAGCATTTATGTAAAAACTATAGTAGTTTACTCTGAAATGTGACTTGAAAGGCAGGATCAATTAAGTGAAATAATGGGAACAAGTAGCACCTAATTTGGTGTCATTTGTGGCCTAGTGATAAACATGGCTACTTACCAAGCCACTGACCTGGGTTTGATCCCTTGATAATGCAAGACGCACTTATCTCAAAGGTGCAACGAAGAGACAAAAATGGGGCACTCATTTAAGGATGGGGGTTGGCATAATAGTTAGATTGTTTGCCTTATAGAGACAAGACACAGGGTTTGATTCTCACCCTTGGGAAGCATGGTTAGGCTTAAAAGGACCATCTGGAGTCACTTACATAGTAATCATCTACAGTAAACTCTCAGTTAATCGGCACCCATGGGGATTGGTAGATGCCGAATAACTGTAGTTTCTGGTTGCTTGAGAGTTATTATTAAAATAGGCTTGACTAATACTGTATCCTATACTATACCATACCATAAACACTGTATTCATTTGATTTTAATATTGAAATACAGAAATTAAAAGCCTGGCTGGGAGGACAGAAAGTGCAGCACATGAAAATTGACTCGAATTGTTCATACAGTACTGTATTTCTTCAATTATTTTTTTTTTTTTGCAAGTTGCTTGAGTTCTGGATAACTGAGAGTTTACTGCATTTGGTTGGGGGACTGGTGTAATAATTAAGGTGTTCACCTCATAAGCACAAGATACAGGGTTTAATTTTCACCTTTGAAAGGGAAATTGGCTAGGCTCAAAATGAATGACAGGGGAGCTAGCCTAATACTTATCTTAGAACTATGTCTTTGGAGAGAATTGCTGCAATAGGATAAGTAATTGGCTTCAGATTACTAAAATCACTCTTTGTCAGACTTGTTTATTTAGCCTTCATGGGTTTCTTGTTGGGTCTGTTTTCTGCTGTGCTCCACCTGCATTGGTTAGTGCATAACCCACACAAAATCAGCATTATTCCAATTCACTTCCAGTTCTTCTCGAATCTTCATAACTATTGGTTGCTTGCTTGTACTTTAAGTTCAAGAGTAGTTTATGCTTTGTAGATAATAACTATTACAAGATATTATTCATTTTTATACAAGGAAATGCTTATTTAATAGGTTGCTAGATATAAATGTTGAGGGCAATGGCTCACTAGTGCAGCCTGTGAATAAGTTTACTTGTGATACACAAATGCCCTTAATATATCAGCAAAAGTTTACAATTGTCAGTCTGTGAGTAATTTATTTAAATTAGGGCAGTATTTAAAAACCGTCCCTGACTTTTCCCTGCAATTGTTTACTTGCTGTCTAAGTGATAGCACTCAGTAAGTGCTTTACCAGCTTTCAAGGCTGGTAAAGCACTTCAGCTTTTTTGTAACTAGTATCACATGGAAAAGATAAAACTCCATGAACTACAAAGAGTTAAGACTGGGTCTCACCAGTCATAACTCATTGTATGCTCTGGACATGAGTGCCAAGATTCACCTCTCATGCTTCTCACTCAAGGTGAATTTCTAGATATCCATGTCTCAAACACATAATTCATTCTCAAGCTGAATTTCTTGGTATCCAAGTTGTGATAATATGAGGTATTGCCAGCTATGCCAGGAGAAGTAGGGCAATGGATGCACATCATATGGCAGCATAAATAGCTGGAGTTTTTTAAAGAATTATATGTCATTTATATATCAAACTGATTTGTACAAGTACTTATATTGAAAATGTATTTTGAAAGCTGCTTGTGTTAAAAAATCTACCAACAGTGGATCCTGCTGGACAGAAAAAAGAAATACACCTGTATGTCAGGCTGCATTATAACTGTTAAAATTAATATTGTAACAGAGGATACTGGAAGAGAAGAGGTTAATCTCGGTCCGGCTAACTTTGAAAAATTGTTTGAAATTAAATTACTTAATTTAGGCTATAAAGATTGTGGGTGGCCATGGTGGTGCAGTGGTTAGCATTGTTGCCTCACAGCAAGAGGCTCTCCGGTTCGATCCTCGGCTGGGGTGCCTTCTGTGTGGAGTCTGCATGTCCTCCCTGTGGTCGTGTGGGTTTCCTCCGGGTACTCCGGTTTCCTGCCACATCCCAAAGACATGCTGTAGGTGGATTGGATACTCTAAATTGGCCCTAGGCATGAGTGTGTGTGTGCCTTCTGTGGAAGGTTGGGTGCCGGGCTGGCAACTTGACACTGTAAAACTCCACTGCCAATCATGAACAGACAGGTGATCCGCTGTGGCGACTCCTAACCAGGAAAAGCCAAAAGAAGAAGGCCATAAAGATTGTATCTCACAGGTCTCAATGCAGCCAGAGACAAACAGTCTGTACTAGGAAGCCTTTTGTATTATCCATGGGGGTAAACTAATTGCTACTCTGGAAGGGTGGAAGTTTGAAATTGTTTTATGACTTTCAAAAGCTGCAACAGAACTTAGCAAAGCTCTATGTGTGTATCATTGACACGTATGTGCTAGAATCTGGTTCAGTTGCTAAGAAAGGGGGTAGTATGGGAAACAGAGTCAGATGACCAGATGTATGTGATGTCATTCTGTAATCAAACACTAAAATGATGTTTTAATACTAGATGAGACAGAAGTCTCAGAGCAGTCTGTTTCTGGAACCTGACAAAGAAGGAACTCTTATCTACTCCATCTTGCCTTGCTTTAGTAAGTAACCAGGGATTAGTAATTCTTTAGATTAGTCAGGAAAATATAATGAGATTAGTTAAGTATTGTTTTTCTGTAACTGTGTGAATCTATCCATCTAGGTTATTTTTAATATTTCCAGTGACTGAAACTCTTGTGTTTATTGTAAATAGATATTTAGTTTTTTCATGTTCTTTTATTATTTATTATTAAATATATTTAAACTTTTCATTGTGATTGGTCCTTTAGAGAATATTTTAACATTTGAGAGTACTTATATTTATTTGGTGACACTGTGGCCATTCCTGAAAGCCTTGCTGTTTGGTCAACTTTACTATTTGTATTAGTATTCATTTTATTCAGTATAACTGGGTACCCTTGTAAGAGCCTTAGAGTAGCTGGCTTTGGCATGTCTGGTGGCAGTAACTACCTTATAGTCTGGGCAGAAGGGGGCATAGCTAGTAAATCTGTGCTAACCTTTCAAAGGTGTGTGTGTGTGTGTGTGTGTGTGTGTGTGTGTGTGTGTGTGTGTGTGTGTGTGTGTGTGAAAATCAAATTTCAAAGAATGCGTGTGTCAGCTATTTGGAGCAGGGACACAGAGCACAGGTTTCACAGAGAGAGTGGTGGAAGACGTGGCTTGTACACTCGGCTGAGGACTCAACTCTACAGCTGTACCAATGTGGAGTCTTACTAGGAGCCTGGAGAGAGAGAAAGAAAGAGAGCAGTGGGAAACCCAGCCCCCAGACTGAGTGTGTTCCCTGTGTGCTCTTAAGGGAAATTGTGCTTGATGCAGGGAGCTGCATCTAAAAATACTGTTTGTATCTATTTTTATTCCAAGTGAATGTCCCTTGCCAGTGCCAGTGGTGAAGATTCAGGCTTCTTGAATACTGGCCCAGACAAGGGACATCACACATGTCTCAAACACATAATAACGTGGTCATGAATGTGCACGCAGCTCCTTTATTCCATTATTTTCTTTATAATCAAGGCTAGCAGACTGGTAACTGGCACCAACATCCTTCTCTATACCACTGGTATAACCTTTATCATAGTCCCAAATAAACACAAGGGCTATAATGAGATGTGAGTGTCCATCCCAGCTCTAGCCATCTCCATGAGTGCAACATACCAGAATAAGTTGCTAATGCATATAACTCTTATAAGTGCACAAACCAAGGTGATACCAGGGACCACCTAAGCCATATTTGAAGCACAGTAGCTACTACCCTTCCTTATTCTACAATAGATAGAGTTGCTCTAGAAGATATTATTTCCTATTACTGGGACAAGAAGCCTGTCTGTTGGCCACTGCCTTCCACCTTTCTTATCCAACCTAAAATTCCAGGAATTTTTGAGAAACTCTAGTTACAAGTGGCTTCATCAAGAGCAAACCCCAATAGCTCTAATTTTAATATTGCTTTGAAGATTTCCACTTCAGGGAAGTTGCAGCCTGTCAAAAGGTTTAGTAAAGAATAAACACATTCACTAGTCAGTGGAGAAAAAGCACTATCCTGCACTAGAGAAAATCTGAATTGATGTGATAATATTCCATCAATTTTACACTCCATTTTGGACAACATTGTAACCTACAAATATTAATTGTGTTTTGTGTCAGAAGAGCTGTTATATTGACAGGGTATATGTGTTATTATTTATTAATGTTTGCACTTTTTAGGGAATACTTGTATGTTAAGCACTTTTTAATTTTACATGTTTGTTATGTAAGTCTACTTATTACTAAGTTTGTGATTTGTCTGTGTATACCATTGTGCATTTGTTTTTGTTATTTGGTCCTGGTTGTGACTGAAAATAATCCTTTACCTACCTATTTACCCAGTTAGCAAAATAAACAAAGTAGCCTTACTTTACTGCTGAACACATTCTCTAAGGAAATATAATTATTTAGGGGGGGTCCTTTTAAGTATAGAGGTTTTCATCCAGTAACTTCAGAGACTTATACTTTGTCTCTGTCAGCCTTTCAGACTGCCTAACAGTGACAAACCTCTCAGTATTCATTCTCAGGTGAGTAAATTTTTCTATTACTTCTAACAACCTGAAAAAGTGTTGGAAGACGTGTGACAAAATGTTCTGAAATAGGCAGACACAGACCCATATTTACATGGTAATTCTAAGGCTTAATGCATGGATAGTAATTGTAAGGCTAACTGCATATTTCAGAAGAAAAGAAACTGCCTTCCTTCATATAGAATAGTACAACTGATTTCAGTTTGCTGTGTTTTTGGAGCAATGATCTAAGAAAATGGTGGAATATTCAGAAACTGAGTTGAAATCAAGGTATACAGGTGAAAGTAATGTTCTAAAAAACAGAAATTCACAGATGTAGAATTCCTTTATGCACTGCTTGATGTAAGGACACAGTGCCATTTACTGGCTCTGCATTTAGGGTGCTGTAATGGCTTGTAGTACAGCTAGCAGCACAAGGAAACTGCACTTACCAAGACTGTATTGTAAAGTGGCAAATGCTGAGCAAAGGAATACATAACGTATAAACATGATGTTATACACCTGCATCGAGAATGGCAGGTCAATTTGAGACTAAACTTGGCTCATTAAAAACAGAAAAACAACTGACAAACTCTGCAGCTGTAAAGAAACATTAAACATTTAAGTACTGATGTAAACTATAGATTTTATGCATGTTGTTTAAAATGTTAAATCAGTGGTACACATCCACTAGCGACAACTTGTGTGAACTAGATCTATATGTCATTCCATTTTTCTTGTGCTAAATATACTTAACCTTTAGCCTTTGTCCCCATGTCCAAGGAGAAAATTCCATCCTTCTAGCACCACCAATCAATTTATATGTGATTCTGAATTCTGCGTAATATATTGCAGTTGACCTGAGACAGCTTTGCACTCCAGTCATTTGGAGAATGCACTGGCAGTTTTTGCATATTAAGAAACATTTTTGTTTCTATAAACACTTCTATGAACATATTTACCCCTTTGGTTTTGTTTTTAGCTATGGCTCACAGAATTTCTTGCCTCCAGAATTAAAGTGATAGTGCTTCTCCAGTCCAAACTAATAACCGGGAAACAGAGTTGAAAGCTCGTAAAAAAGCTTTAGTAACCACAAACAGCAGCTACACTGTAAAACAACACTGAAAGGAGTTTAGTGCTTTCATCCATCAGGACATCATCAGAACTAAGCAAGTGCCCAACCAGAACAGTTAAATATCAATTAAAATTCAAATAAAAGGTCACACGACAATTATACAATTAATTTAGTACTAATAAATATTAACTTAAAACTTTAAAACTTCCCTTTGTTGGAAGACACATTAACATTCTAAATTCTTTAAAAATAGAATAGATGAAATAGAACACATTTCATTTAGCCCAGGTTCATTTAAAGCATTGAGCCTGAGCTGCCATTTCAATTCTCTAAGTAGTAAATGTTCCTCAATGCTTAGACCCCTGTCATCCTTTTTAAGTTGGTCAAAGAATTTAGAATGTTAATGTGTCTTGCAACAAAGGGAAGTTTTAAAATTTTAAGTTAATATGTATTAGTATTAAATTAATTGTATAATTGTCATGTGACCTTTAAATTTAATTTTAATTGATATTTAACTGTTCTGGTTGGACACTTGCTTAGTTCTGATGATGTCCTGATGGATTAAAGCGTTAAACTCCTTTCATTGTGTTGTTTTACAGTGTAGCTGCTGTTTGTGGTTATTAAAGCTTTTGGTACTTACGTATTATCGCAACCAGAATTTCACGCTAATGCTGGTTGCTTCTGTTTTCCTTTAGAAAACAAAATTAACAGTATTAAAACGAAATAAAGTCTTTTCTATAATATTTGTAATTGGTAGTACTATTTAACCTTGAAAACACTGAGAAAATAACATTGTAAAATAGCTTGTCCCTTTTTCGGAGATTAACACATGTCAGTCATGCTGTGTGATGCGCGTTCCTCAGCAGAATAACTGCTTTGAAGGGCTACTGAGTGCAATCGCTGATAACTCTCCCTCCCCCCACACATACCAACAGAAAAACAACGAATGAGCCACACATAGCTTTCCAGCTGTAAAACATGCAGAAATCCCTGAGGTACATCACCAGAGTTTGTCCCAATATGCCACCATCACAACACCAAAACGTACCCACCAAAACAAACCAAACCACACCTGGTAACTCCCTTCTGCCATCATGGCAGTGCCATGAAAAACTACCCCGGATTACCTGTCAACATCATGCCCCCATCACTCTTGCAAGCCCTTAATTCCTGCAAGTTTCTGTCACGAAGGTTAACCTACAAAACTACAGTTGAAAAATAACTGAAGGTATCTCTGAAAAGCACGTAACATATGCACGATTAACTGGCAAAGTCCTTTCCGGCCAAATACACGTGCAAACGCAACCACTCCAAAGTAAAGGGGAAAGCTATTTTCTAACCTTCCTTTTTCAGCCGTTTAACCGATAAACCTTCCTAAAACCAGAAAACATTAAAGAAAACTTGTTTCTGAGGTTTTTCATACTTTCTCTGTGCTACTTGACACAACGAGAAGCAAGCAGCATTACCGCGAAAATCTGGTTGCGATAATACTGGCTTTTGACTTTATTTCCTGGTTATTAAAGTGATAGCGTTTGTATAAGAGTTCACTGTCTTCATTTTATAGTAACAATGCTGCGATTTGTTGTGAATGAATACTTTCCAGGTGAATGTAATAAGCTGTCCTGTCCCATTTCGAAAATTGTGCAGATGAACCATAGAATACTGGCACAGTAATGTAGTCGAGCTATTGTACTGGACTGCCTGTTACACAACTTTCACTTATCTACTCGACATAAGACCTCATCCTGGTCTGTGACATCAATAGGACTTGTTAGCTGGACAGATTTGTGTCCCGGAGACTCCCCCTTTTGTGGAATAGACTCCCTCTCCACGTAAAGCAGAGTACCCCATTAAACCTTTTTAAGTGCAACTTGGATAACTGGTTGGAGAACAGAAAATACACCCCTGGGATTCCACCTATGTCCCTGCTGGACATTGGTATAGGGTGCTGACTTGTTGGAACATGGGCTAAATTCTAGGCTAGGCTTGTAAGGGCCTCAAGGCCAATAGCCTAGTAACTTCCTATGATCCTGTGATCTACAAGTGTTTGTGAATGTGCAGTTAGGTCATGTCTGGGCATCTGCAGTACAATGAAAGAAATATGTTTTTATTATCACCAAACCTGTAACAAGAAATATGACTTCAATCACTGCAGTCAGCTATCACAAAAAAACATTAGTGGTAAAGTACTTCTGTGACTGGTACTTTATATATCTGACATGAAGATGTTTACTATCTCCATTGATAATCCTTCCATGTTTCCATATGCCGGATATAAAGTTTTTCTCCAACTATTGTTTTTAACTCATGGTTATTTCAATTATTTCCACTAGAATTGCTCATGGTGGGGCAACCAATATATTTCCAAAAATTGTTTTAAAAAAATATGTTATACTACAACTTTGAATTGGCTCATGATATCCTATTAAATATTTCACTGATTACAGCCATAGTGAATATCTATTTCTCAGGGCAACTTAGAATGGACTGCAAAACTGTGAATGTACTAAACTGTGAATGTACTAAATAAAACAAAGTATATTCTACTGTACACTATAAAATGACTGCAGCCCAGTCTTCCTAAATATTTTGGGACTTCATCACTGACACCACAGGCTCTTAATGTTTTAGTGATTGTCAAATCAAGTGAATTTTTAACACTCGTAGGAAATAGGCTGCTCCATATAACACTACAGAACAGGATCTGTTTGTGGTTGAAAAATCCATTAGCAGCAGGGTATACTGTCCAATGTTGTTTTTTTTAACTGTTGTATACAAACCAGTGTGAAGCAAAAGGAAAACGTCTAACCCAGTACAAGGCCTTCCTGGAAATGAGAAGCATATTAGTTCTGTTTTCATTTCCTGCTGTAGCAGTGTGAATAGGTGTTTTCCATCCTTTGCTCTTGCTGCATACAAGAATCAGCTTCCATAGTAATCTCAATGTTGATGTGTTTATTTTTTGTGTTAAAATTACAAAAGTCATTCAAATCTGAATACAAAAATGAAAAAAAATGTTTAGAACAGAATTTGTTTTGACAAATACAACACTGAAGTAAAAAAATAAGGTTAATCTTAGACAAATGTACTGCTGATTTATTAAGCATCATATTTGCTGTACACAATAGAAGAAAAGGAAGGGAAATGCTGTCTGCCATTTAGAAAACATTCTGGTTATATATAACACAATTTGGATTATGTTAAAAAAGTTAATATTTATGTCTAGTTTCACCTTGTACTTCCTGTATTTAAAAGGAATATGCTGTTTCCTGTCTTACAAGTGAATTAATTTCCTCTGTCTGGAATCAGAAATTTGTTGCTCAATTTTGAAATGCCATTTTAATTACTGTTAGCCTTAAGCAGCAATAGCAGTGACAGCATTTTTTTTTTCAGCAAGTACAAATTACAATTGCCATATGGCTATTCGGAAACATTTAGTGCGTAACATTAAGTGAAACAGCACAAACACTAGTGACACTCGGGGAATAGGTGATTCAAATGCACCAGTAGCACAGTTGTGCTAATGGACAAATAGTGCAGTACGTACAGCATGCAAATGACTGCATTGTGTTATGCATATGAGGGCCTACATGCAAAAGAGTCACATTGCATATGCAAATGATTACATGAGATATGGCAGAGTGAGTCAGAGGTATTAGGTTTGTGGTCTGCACTCTTGTGAGAGGAGAGGCTAGATTCTGCCCTTCTGAGCTGGGAATTTCTGGTTAAAGGCTTATTGTGCATGCTTATTTGAACTGTTTCTTTCTGAAATTGGAGCGCCTTGTTTGCTGTAGCATAGACTAGATTCAGGCCTGCTGAATCTAGCTTTGTTTGTATAACTTGAGCACTAATCCAGGCCATCTTTTTTGGAGAAGGTTACCCTGTACCCTAGTGGCAGGAGTGTGCAGTTAGAACTTGTCTGATTGAAAACTGCTGGAACAGGGCTCAGTTGTTAGCTTTTTTACTGGTTAATTGGGTAATTTGTTTAAAACAGTTTGCTAATTTTCTATTGTTATATAACAAACATTGCACTTTATTCATCTGCTTTTACTGTATTTGTGTTTTTTCCAACTTTATTACTTTATTTTGCTTTTGCTGCCTGTTCTTAAAAGTACTTAATTGCATTTATTCTGCTGCATTTATTATTGCTTGTTAGTAGCCTGATTAAATTGTAACTGTTATTCTAAGCCTTTGGTTTAAGCACTTGGGCTTCAGACCAGTTGTTTTGCATTAAGAAGGTTTGTGGTCTGTACTGCTGTGGCAGGACAGGTAGCTTACATAGGTTCATAGGTAGGTACTAGGCTATCTGCCCGAGGGCATTTATAAGCTTAGCCAAAGTGTGTCGGCTTTCACCTCCCCATTGATTAATTAACAGATCCTCTGTCAAGCAGAGCCAATGAAGTGATCCTAGGGGTGTATTTTCTGTTACCCATCCACTCGTCAAGGTTTCTCTTGAAGAGTGTTAGTGAGGGGCTCTGCCTGATGTAATTTGGAATTTTGTTCCAAAGTATGGGGAGTCTCTGTGACAGGAATTTATCCCTCCAGCATGTTCTATTTATTGTTGTGGTGAGGTTTATCTCAATAGAGCGTGTGGCTTGCAGTGACTTGGATTTCTTTAGGTGGAGCATGTCCATCAATTCTGAGTTGGACATGGCTTTGTAAGTCAGGCAGAGATCACCTCTGAGTAAGTGATATGACATTGAGTACAGCCAGAGTTTTTTCAGTTGGGCTGCATAGGACATATGTTTGAGACCAGTAATCCTCTTGGTGAGGTACTTTTGTGGTCTTTCCAGCTGTTGGAAGTGTCTTGTGAGGTACATCTCAAATGGGGCATTGTACTCTATGATGGGTCTAATGAGTGACGAGTAGAGGGGCACTATAACCTCTTTATTTCTAGATGCGAACCCTTTAGTAATTAGATGGGCCACATAGAAGGATTTCCTAACTACTTTGGCAATATGATTGTCAAAGGAGAGATTATTATCTACCTGGGTCCCCAGATCTCTTATTACCTCTTCTGTATTAAGGGGGCTACCACCTATGTGGTAATTCGTGGGTGTTTCATTTTTCCCAAACGGGATGACTATACATTTTTTGGCATTTAGCTTGAGGCCATGACTTTGACACCAGGTGTCCATCTCAGTAAGGCCCTTTTGGAGAATGTCCATGTCAGCTGGAGAGTCAATTATGGCTCCCAGTTTGCAGTCATCAGCGAACTTGGTTAGCCATAGTCCTCCTATATTTGCCTGTACTTCTGAGAAGTATATGCCAAACAGTAGGGGTCCCAGGACTGAGCCTTGCAGGACACCACTTGTGACTGGTTTAGAGTTAGACATGGAGCCCGCTATTCTTACTGTGTGAGTTCTGTCTGTAAGCCAGTTGGCAACTCATCTCATGACGTAGGGGTTTATGTTCAGGCTGGTGAGCTTTTCTGTAATACCCGAGTGGGGAATGGTGTTGAAAGCCTTGGTGAGGTCAAGGTAGGCTGTGTGAACCACCTTTCCCTCATCTATGTCCTTGGTGACTGTCTCGAAGAAGTCAACCAGATTTAGTAGACATGATCTGCCCTTAACAAAGCCGAACTGGGTCAGGTCAAGTGTTTGGAGGTTCCCAATGTCTTTGTTAATGAGTTCCATGATGATGTGCTCCATAGCCTTGCAGACCAGGCTTATGGGGTGATAGTTACCAGGGTCAGTTGTGGCCCCTCCTTTGTGGAGAGGAATAACCGTTGCTGTGCACCATTCTATGGGCACATAGCCTGTGGAGAGGCTGAGGTTGAACAGCGTGTTTAGGTGGGGGGTTAGTTCGTTCTGTAGTTCGTGCAAGATGCAGCCTGGGACTCCATCTGGTCCCATTGACACTGTGGTTTTGGCTTTTGAAAGGGCTGTTTTCACCTGTGCGTCTGTGATTTTTGGGACACTACACTTTTCCAGTATTGTTGTGGACCCTTTTGGAGGTGAGAGGGGGATGAAGTTTCCACTGAATATATCTGCCAGGATGTTGGCAATATCAGTAGGTTCAGTATATTTTGTGCTATTTTGCACTAGTTCAGTGCATATCTGCGAGTTGCCACTTAGATTCCTAACATAGCTAAAGAAGGCTTTGCAGTTATCTTTTGAATCCTTGGCTATTTTTCTTTCGAAGTTAGCCTTGGATGATTTCATGAGGGACCTCATTTTCTTACTGATACTGATCGAGGATGTCTTTCCTTCTTGGGATCTGCTTTTTTTCTGAACTAGTTTCCTTCTAAGTTGGGAGTTGCTGATTGAAGGCTAAGTATCTGTTATTCTAAAAGTGTATTAGTTCTGGTTTAAGCACTTGGGCTTCAGACAACTTATTTTACATTAAGAAGGTGTGGTCTGCACTCTCGTGGGAGGAGAGGTAGATTCTGCCCTTCTGACCTGGGAGTTTCTGGTTAAAGGATTATTGTGCGTGCTTATTTCAAATGTTTCTTTCTGAAATTGGTACACCTTGTTTGCTGTAGCATAGACTAAATTCAAACCTGCCGAATCTAGCTTTGTTTGTATAACTTGAGCAGTAATCCGGGCCATCTTTTTGGAGAAGGTTCTCCTGCACCCTAGTGAAAGGAGTGTGCAGTTAGAACTTGTCTGATCGAAGACTGCTGGAACGGGGCTCAGTTTTTAGCTTTTTATTGGTTAATTGGTTAATGTGTTTAAATCAGTTTGCTTATTTGCTACTATTATATTAAAGGAAATTACACTTTATGCATTGCTGCTTAGCTAGGTTTAAACTATTCCTGGTGCCATAAAGTCTGCTCTTCAAATTTTCCCTTAGAACTAGCCAGTTTTTTAGTTTTAGCACTCAAATCTGTTTCTTTGATCTCAGCACTTGTTCAGAACTCATTGTAAGCACTAAATAAGCTACAAATTACTACAGCACTCAACTTTCGTCACTTGTCTAGAGGAAAACAGTTTTTAATACTTAATAAATAAGCACCTATCCAGGCATGACTAAGGGTCAGCTCCTGGTGTTTTCTCCTGTCTACCTGATGAATCTGAGCATCTTGGGGCAATGCAGCAATTGCCTCATGTACACAGACAACCCTCTCCTCCTACCACCCAACACTACAACCTGTGAGAGATGCACTTATATAGCCAAACTGGAAGCAAAGCTCTCTTCACCCAAGACTGAACTAAACAGTCAAGAGGAAAAGGTAAACTCTTGCACCACACCACACTCATCACATAGTCCCTCAAAACCTACACCACCAAAACACACACATAGAAACACAAAACACACACATACATTCACGGAGACTCTCATTAAAAATCTGCCCAAGCAACAGAGACCTTCAAAGTAGAAACACAAGCAACCTCCACCCCCCCAACCCAACCCAAATGACACATAGCCCACAAACTCAGTGTGCCACTCAACCACAGCCCGTAAGGCATAACAACGTACACAGCACTCTAGTCATAGGTGACTCTATAGTCAGGCACACTGATGTTCCACTCACCAGGCTAAACAAGGAGAAAGTTACTGTCAGCTGCCTGTCCGGTGCCAGGATCCACCACATAATGCACACACTCAGGTCTATCCACAACAAGTACAAATATGACTCTGTCATTGTCCATGTTGGTGTGAATGACCTGAGACGTACCTCTGTGGACTACATGAAAGGAGACATGGAGGAGCTCTCCGATCTTGTAGCCCAGGCAGGTATGACCATAGCCCTGAGTAGCATCCTGCCATCACCCAGAATGATACCACAGTACAAGGACAAAATGACTGACTTCAACAATTGTTTAAGCTTCTGGTGTCATTCTAAGGGGATCCAGTATCTGTCTGCCTGGGATGACATGATCGACAGACCACGATGCTTTGCCAGAGATGGCCTGCACTTGTCGCCATTGGAATTCCAGATACTGGCTAAGGCTGTTGCCACCCCTGTAGTGCCTTTTTAGGCAAGGTTCAAATGACAAATTCGCCACTGTAACAGGTACAAGCAAGCAAAATCTGAGAGCAATGCTACTCAATCCTAGAAGTCTAAACCTCAAAATGCACTCACTCGAGGCATTCCTTAAAATGGAGAACATCGACATCTGTGCAGTGACAGAGACCTGGTTCAAGGCTCCAGAAAGCACCTCTGCATTACCAGGCTATAATTTATACCACACCTTTCAGACACCTAACCTGGACCGAAACACTAAAGGTGGAGGTGTGTCCAAGGATATCCACACCTTCAGGCTAGTTGCTCATTATAATGCATCCGAGATTATCCAAGTGCAACTAACTCTGGGCAAGACCGCAATCCAAATTGTAACTTTCTACAGATCCCCCACCATGCCCCAGGATTCCCACTCCTCATTTCTTGATACACTGGAAAATATTAGGGCACAACCCAACACCATAATAATGGGTGATTTCAACTACCCCACCATTAAATGGCAAAACTATTCATGTACTAACTCTTTTGTTCAACGTTTTCTGAAATTCATAAATTTCAACTTATCCACACCCCCACCAGGGGCAGCAATATCCTAGACCTGGTCATTACCAACATGGGCAACCGGTGTTCCACACCAGAGGTCAATTCCTTATTGGACAGATCCAACCACAAGCTAATCACCCTAGACATACACATCCTTCCCCCACCCCCCATTAGGGGAAACCACCGTAAAAAATTTCTCCAAAGCCAACTTCACGCTTTTTAAGACAGAAGTGGCAAATTTCACGACACCCATGCAGACGGACAATGGAGGTACAACTGCTGAATCCTGCTCAAATGCACTTTATAGGCACTTACACAAGTGCATGAATTGTGCTATCCCTAACAGAACAAAGATGGTATCCCCCCAAAAAGGAAGCCAATCTGGTGGTCCCCTGCATAAACAAACTCTACAACAGAAGAAAGAAACTGTTGCAAAAAAGAGTAAAATCCCATGATTGGAGGAACTCCCTGGTCAGCCTCAGTAAGAAGCTGAGATCCCTCATAAAATCCTCCAAAGATAGTTACGAAAACAAAATCGCCACTGATTCTAAAGACAACCACAAAGCCTTCTATTGCTATGTCAAGACTCTCAATGGCAACACTCAGATCTGCTCTGAGTTACAGCACAGTGACATTAAATATACAGAACCAACTGATATTGCCAACATCCTGGCAGATAGGTTCAGTGCTAACTTTACCCCCCCCCCTCACCCCCTAAAGGGCCTATCTCTATACTGAAAGAATGCAAAGTTCCTGTAATCACAGCTGCACAGGTAAAAACCACACTCTCCAAAGCCAAGAACACAGCATCCATGGGACCTGACAACATCCCAGGCTGCATTCTACATGAACTACAGAAGAACTGGCACCCCACCTAAGCAGCATGTTCAGTCATAGCCTCACCTCAGGCTTTGTGCCCAATGAATGGTGCACAGCGATGGTTATCCCACACCACAAAGGTGGAGCTACCATGGACCCTGGGAACTACCGCCCCATTAGCCTGACGAGCCTGGTCTGCAAGGCCATGGAACATATCATCATGGAACTAATAAACAAAGACATTGGTAATCTCCAAACTCTGGACCCCACCCAGTTCGGGTTTGTAAAAGGCAGATCATGTCTCCTAAACCTGATAGACTTCTTTGAAGCAGTCACCAAAGCCTTAGATGAGGGTAAGGTGGTTCACACAGCCTATCTAGATCTCACCAAGGCTTTTGACACCATCCCCCACTCTGGAATTATAGATAAACTAACTAAATTAGGTATAAATCCCTATGTCACAAGATGGGTTGCCAGCTGGCTCACTGACAAAACCCACAGTGAGAAAGTAGCAGACTCCAAATTCGACTTCAGAACAGTGACAAGTGGAGCACCACAGGGTACAGTCCTGGGTCCTCTCCTGTTTGGTTTCTACTTCTCTGAAGTACAGGCTAACACAGAAGGTCTTTGGCTAATGAAGTTTACAGATGACTGCAAACTAGGAGCCATAATCAAAACGCCTAATGATGTGGACATCCTACAAAAGGGCCTCACTGAGACAGATGCCTGGTGTCAAAGCCATAGCCTCAGGCTCAATGCCAAAAAGTGCATTGTCATCCCCTTTGGTAAAACTCTGTACCCATGAACTACCACATAGGCAGTAGTCTACTTAACACTAAAAGTGTGATAAGAGACCTTGGGACACAGGTGGACAGTAGTCTCTCCTTTGATAATCACATCGCCACAGTAGACAGGAAATCCTTCTATGTGGCACACCTCCTCATAAAAGGTTTCTCATCCAGGAGAAAAGAGGTCATTGTTCCCCTCTACTCATCACTCATTAATCCCATTATAGAGTACAATGCCCCTTTTGGTATGTACCTCACAAGACATCTACAACAACTGGAAAGGCCTCAGAAATACCTCACAAAGAGGATTACCGGCCTCAAACAGATGCCCTACGCAGACCGTCTCAAAAAACTCCAGCTTTACTCCGTCACATATCGCCTACTCAGAGGCGATCTCTGCCTAACATATAAAGCTATTTCAAACCCAGAGCTGTTGGACATGCTCCACTTAAAGAAATCCCAGTCCCTCTGAGCTACACGCTCTAGAGACCTAAACCTTGTCACCACAATAAACAGAACATGCTGGAAGGATAGATTCCTGTCTCAGAGACTTCCCATACTCTGGAACAAACTACCTATCTATATCAAACAAAGCTCCTCATTAGCATTCTTCAAGAAAAATCTTTATTATTGGATGGTAAATAGGAAATTCACCCGGGGATCACCTCTGTGGCTCTGCTCGACAGGGGCACAGGAAAATAATTTTCTTGGGTGGCGAAAGCCAGGGTACCTTTTTGGCTAGGCTTATATAGGCCCTAGGGCCAATAGCCTAGTACCTATCTATTCATCTATGAACCTGTCTAAATTCAGTGCTTTGTATCTTTGCTTTCACCCATTCTGAATACATGGAATCTTTGGCATACTGGAGATAGATTTCCAAGGTGATGTTAGTTATTTCAGCAGTTATTGCTGGACAACAGGTATTAGTGGCTTCTTTTGGTGCCAGTGTCCACAATTCTGCATCTTTTCACTGATGTAGACAGACCCATAAGTGCCTAACATGCCATCAGTTCCATGATCAGAACATTGTAGACCACTGCTGTATAGATGGGGAAACAGTATGGGAGTTAGCATGTATCTGTCTCCCATACATGCAGTTAAGGGGAATGCATGGACTCCCATATCTGTGGTCAAAGATGCTGTACCAGTTCCTTGACATAATGTTGCAGCAAATGGAGGAGCATATGTGGTTTCTACAGAGAGCAAAGAAGAGAACCAATACTATGTGTGCATTTTACAACTTAGCCCATTTCCCTAGCATATCAACTGGAAGGTCTTCCACTCACTAAACAACATTGCTGTGTGCAATACACAAGTTATCATGTACAATGAGTCCAAATGTCAATCAGGCATGATTCACACCATACTCTCAAGTGTACAAATTTTTATGGAAATATACAAATTTTTGCTTTATACTTTTGTTTTGTTCCTCATAAAATTTGAGGTTTTCTAAATCATTGAGGAATGAAGTCACTAAATAATGACAGACATTGGAGTTTCAAACTTCATACCCTTCAGAAAATACATGCTAGTGCAAAACCCATTATTTTAGCAACCTTCTAAGTTTATAAGAGCAATAATTAAAATCTGTCCCTATTTTTTGGCCTTTGTCTCCCATTATTTTTGGCTTTGCCCAGATTTCTTGTGCTAAGAGGTTAACAGGTATGACTCCCACATCAAGTACATGTGCAGCTGCTACCAACATTTCACACAGGGTGACTTCCCACAGGGTCAAGTTGCAAAGTGTATACACACTGGTAGCTTTGTTGGCCAATATATATATATATATATATATATATATATATATATATATATATATATATATATATGATTTCCAGTCAAGCAATCAGTAGGCCACATATAATGGTATCCATTACTGTGTGTTTTATTTATTTATTTATTTAGCATTTGTTAACCGAGAAAGTCTTGCAGGTAATGCTGGGTAAGCACTGGAACCGTGGCCTATGACTCTCATCTGAAACCCCCCAGAACTTGGTTAAGAAGGCTCTACAAACATCTCACAGTTGCAGAAACAAATATTGCCAAATGTCTGTTTGGACTCATAAAGGGATGGTTCCACAGCCTCGACACATCTGATGGCACACTGCTGCATGCACCTAAAACCCACAGCCAAATATTTATGGTGTCTGACATATTACAAAATATAGTAGTATGCAGATATAGCAATATGGGAGTTTCACAGCACTGCATGAGAGATATTTGGGTTGGGAGGGTGGCCTAATGGTTAAGGTGTTTGCCTTACAAACACAAGGTACAGGGTTTGAAACTCACAGAGGATAACTGGCTAAGCTTAAAATGGCTTGCAAGAGCAGTTAGCCTAGTACTAACCTATGAACCTATGTTGTAGCAGCAAAGGAGCAGTCAGGCACAGAGTCATTAGAGGCACCCAACCGAGGAACCAGTGAGAGCAATACACTGTCACACTGGAAAAGAGGAAGCACCATTTTGCAGCTGGGATCTGTAAAGATTATGCAGCTTAGCTCATTAACTGCTTATGCTGTGCATCAGACACCATTGTACCCACACAGTTTAGAGGATGAATAGGGCACAGTCATCAGTCTGACAAGAGGGGTGTAACAAACTAACAGGTAACAGCAATGCTTGCATATGGTCATGGGTTATGGAAGATGGATGTGGTACCATTTCTGGTGGGTGACAGGTTGGGAGAGTCAGGGGGGAACACATCCCCCAATGGCAAGGTGGAGCTGCTAAGTCACTAACGTCTTGTGTACTGCTTTGTCATGCTGTTTTGAAGCTTGTTGCAGTCTGCTGCAGAGATGATGTAGCATTTTAAGAGCATGTATCAGAATTATTATGGAGTGTCCCATGTTGAGACCCAGCAGATGTACAGCATCCAGAGTCTGTATGATGGCCACAGATAGGTGTGTCACTGTTGATCAGCTGGAGATAGTGACAGTGTAGAACTGCATGACAAGGAGTCACTGAGCTGGTGAGTTATGTGAGAGATGGCATCTGAAGAGCATTGTTGACCACAAATTTGGGACCAGATGCACATAAGTGTGTTGGCCATTGCAGCCAGAGGCAACAGTAATGCAGTTTCTGGAATGGTGTGTGTCATCTGTGTATAGACACCAACTGGCTGTCTCACTTGCCTCTGGTAACCAAAAATGAGAGGTCAATACTAGCTCTACACAGAGAACCAATAGTTTAATTGTTCAATAGTAGACTTAAAAAATAGCAAATGCAAAAGAAATTGCAATTATTGTATGTAAGTTAAAATCGTGTAAAGGAGATTTAATAGGTTAAGCAGTTTCATCTAACTGTATTAAATGGACTTCATCAGAATCAATAGTAACATTTTACCAAGCATTTAAATACAAAATCCTTAATTTAAAAATAGTCATGTAATATTAATCCTTAAAGTAATACCAAATAAAATATACAACTATGCTGAAATAAAAAAAAATCAACTAAATATATATTACATATAAAATCCTGTAAATGCAATCAAATAATTTAATATACTTGTAAAAATCAATTTTCTATATGTGTTAAAAACATATTGTAAACAACTTATAACTTAGCAGCCCTTAGCTTCAACACACTGCTTAAAGAAATAGTGTCACCATAGCTCTCAACCTCTCATCACAAGAAATCTGGACAAAGCCAGAAATAATGGTGGGTACAAAGGCCCAAAAATAAGAACAGATTTTAAATATTGCTCCTATAAACTTAGAAAGTTGCTAGAATAACAGTTTTGGTATTATTATATATTTTCTGAAGGATATGAAGTCTGCAACTCAAATGTCTGTCATTATTTAACATTATTTAGTGACTTCAGTCCTAAATAATTTACCAGAAAATCTCAAATTTTACAAAGAACTGATCAAAATTATGAGGCAAAAATCTGGACAGTTGAGAGGTATGACTGTGTCATTTAATCTGGGTGGCGAACTAGCATTCAGTCTAATCTGCCATAAAAGTTCCCGTACTCAACTTTATGCTCCAAGGGACCACCTCTTGGGTTTACTGGAACTTTTTCCAAGATAGAAAAAAAAGTATTTTTGTTGCCATTGCAATTCAATTTATGTTTTAAAAGGGCATTATTGGTGTTATAATTAATGATATTATAATTATGTTCATAATTTTTTTTCAGTGCCCTTTCAGTCTTACCAATATAGGATACATGGCAGAAATCGCAAAATGCTAAATGAACCACCCCAACAGTGTTGCAATCAGTCCCACTGTACTTTTTAAGTTCACTGCTTACACTTTCAACTTTTATTTCCTCTCCTTTGAAAATGTACTTATACTGAGGGCATTGTCCACATTTCCTCATATCCGTACTGGATTTATCACCATGTTCGCATCTATTCCCCATTTCTAACTTTTCTTTCATATTAAAATGCCTTTTATAAATAAATTGGGGTTTGTTACCTAAAATACCCTTACAACTGTCATCACATTGAATGCCTTTCCAGTTGTTGGTTAGTATATCCTTAAGTTATTTGTTCTCGGTCCCATATTTAATAGCCATAGTACATTCATGTTTAGCTGGATCTATCATTTTATTGTTATTACCACAAGTCTTAGCAAAAGAGTTGTCACCCAGTAATGGTGAAAATATTTTACTTCCCCTTTTATTTTTAGCTTTTTGGATGATGTTGCCTAACATAGCCTTAGGATAACCCTGTCGAAAAACATCTTGCATAAATTTTCAATTTCTATCAAAGATAATTCATCTCTGGATAAAAGCCAAGATGCACAGACCATCTGGCCTTTGACTAAGGATTTTTTTGGCCCCAAGGATGGCAACTTGTATAGTGCAATAAATTGTTCCTATAAGTGGATTTCCTTATAAATTTGAAAACAAAAACACCTTTCACAGAATCCTTATCAACTGTAACATCTAAGAAGTTAATAAAAACATGAGAACAGGTGTAAGTAAACCTCAAAAAATTGGTGGTAGATTTCAAAAATACTACAAACTCCTTAAATTGTGGTATACCACCCTTCCAAATAATAAATATATCATCCAGGAATCTCAACAATATAATAATATATTGCATATAAGGGGATGTGAAAACACAATTTTACTCGCAGTGCCATAAGCTGATGTTAGCATATGATGGGGCATAGGCAGCTCCCATTGCAATTCCCTTTTATTGATTAAAGTATTCCCCTTCAAAAAATGCAATTATTCTGTAGAACAATTTCCAAGAATTTATCCAACATGTTAACTTTGTCTTTTACAATTGCCTTAACATGCAATTTAGAGGGTTTATATTCCAGTTTAAACACAAGCTATATATAACTGTACAAATTTTAATACAGTGTAATGGAAATATAAAGTAGTAAACTATGACATAAATATAGATCAGCAAACACTGAGTTACATCAGTGAAGGGCAGCTATTGACTTCTATGTTAATATAAAGATTGTAGATGTTTAACAATATGAAGATATAAGCAGAATGAAGCCACATACCATAACTGCAGCAGGATAAGTAGAAAGGATGCTGTATAAAATAGATGCTATGCAGGCACTATATAAATGCCCAAATGTAAGAATTATGTATGTCATGAATAAACCTGTTTCACCTTACTAAGGCTACCTGGCTGCTAAGATAATTTGTTGTACTTGTCCTAAGACTGTGTCAAACACAGTAAACCTTAATAATTCATTTCAATATACCAGTTGCATTTACTTTCTTCAGATGGTCTCTGAGGTTTTTGTGAATGTTAGTGGATAATTTATCTTCCTAATGTTGATCACTGTTGATCACTGTTTTTTCAACTCCTAGCCCTTCTCATTAGTTCCTTTTGTCATTCCTCTTCCACTGATTCCATACACCTTCTTCTCCCCTGACATCTGTACCAGTTTAGCCACAATGACTGTTACCATGTATGCTCTTAAGTCAGAATATCAGTCCTCTTTCTTTCTCTCTGTGCTTATCCTTGCTCTCATAATAGTCAGTTGTCCCTCTTTCCACACAAACTCTTCACATAAACATTGTTGGTTGTCTAGTCCCTCCTCCCCTGAGTTCCCAGCTATGTGCCTTTCCAGATATATTACTTTTAATACCACCATCATAATGATTGCCAAAACCTTTCCACTCAATTCTATCTTCCTGTTTGTTGAGTTCCCCATTTCTTCCTTTAACATGCTGCTGTTTTAGTTCCTAGTCTGACTTATGTCTTCCCACACCCCTGACCTAGATACAGCGCACCCTACTTTTCTTCAGTTGTCTCATTTCACATCCCTTTCCCTAACATTACAGTTCCTGTCTTTCTTGGATTATACACTGATCTTCCTCTAATTCTAAATCACCCAAGCTCCCACCTCACTGTCTTCAGTATCCACAGCATGTCATCAAGTAGCAATACACAATTAACAACACATAAATTAACTTCCTCCCTTTTTTCTGCTTCTTTGAATGATTTAATTTCTCCTTCATCTTTCTCGTTAGCACCTACCTCTGTGTACAACAAAGAACAATCTAGTCTTGTTGACAGAGAACATCCTTACCTTGTCTCCCTATCAGTTTTCATCTGTGTTACTGCTTCCTTATTTACCTGCAATTCTGTTATCAGTTTCCTATATATCACCTGTACCCATCATCTGACTTTGCCTTCATTCCCACCTCCTCTAACACTCATCAAAAATCCCAGTTCACCTAAACCAAGTCTTTAATCTAATGCCATGATTCACTTTCCTATCAAACATAGCTACCATATATATATATATATATATATATATATATATATATATATATATATGGTTCCCCTTCACAAAGTCGAATGGCCACAATCTCGAAATGCATATTATAGAGACCATATGCTCGGAATTGTAGAAGCTCGACTGTATGAATGGGGAACGGCATACATCGCAGAACAGGAGATTTCCTTTTTTGTGGTATAGTGTGATCTTGGAGTTGGAATAAATAAGTAGCGGGGGTGTGGGGGTGCAGGGGGTGCAGGGGGCTTGCCTTGCACTTTTTTTGTGTTCTTTTTTTTTCGTTCCCTTTCATGAAGTTGAGCTTCTGAAATTCGAGCATATGGCGTCGTCCATACGCATTTCAAGTTTCGGAACATTCAACTTTGTGAAGGGGAACCATATATATATATATATATATATATATATATATATATATATATATATACACTCTACAAAAAAATTGATGAAACCATTAATCATTGTACCTTAGCAAAACCCATCTACCCTTCTTGAATTATTTTAGGTAAAACTACCTCCATCATTTTTACCACCATCACCATCAGCGTTAATCAGTAAAAATGATCTGTGTTTCTTGACTCCAACCCTTCTCCTTCAAGCACTGTTTGCACCATCACTCTGGGTTTGTTCATAAATGAACATTATATCATATTAACAAAGTATTCTCTCATTGTACATTAGGTAGTTGCATCTTATCAAAATTCAAAAACCATTCAGTCTATCCCACACATCTTTTTTCTTGTCATACTCATATTTGTGACAATTATGTATTATCCATTCAGTTCTACTTGCTTAGTACTCTTCTCAGTATTTCCTTTGTCACACACACACACACACACACACACACACACACACACACACACACACACACACACACACACACACCTGCATTTGTGTCAACACTTCCCCTGATGGCCATTATCTGTGTTGCATGTTTGTTTGTTTGTGTGAAAATGCTTCCATACCTCTACCGTCTATCCATCCTCTGCCTTCACTTTATATCATTCACCATCTACCTTTCCCATAATAAATGTGCTTTCTCCTCTCCATTTCCAATTGTATCTTCACTGTGCCTCTGTATATGTTCCTCTGCTTGCTACATCCTCATATCTGACTTTCCTATAATCCTATTTCCTCCCAATGTTAATGAATAAATGTTCATAGAAGCATTGCTAGAAACCACTTGTTATGGTTTACAGACATTTGCCTAGTATGGTGAAGTGGTGCATGTGCACGTAACTAGTCACACGTATGTAAAGTAGGGCATGAGCACATAATTAGTCATGTGCACGTAACTAGTCACACGTATGTAAAGTAGGGCATGAGCACATAATTAGTCATGTGCACGTAACTAGTCACACGTATGTAAAGTAGAGCATGAGCACATAATTAGTCATGTGCACGTAACTAGTCACACGTATGTAAAGTAGGGCATGAGCACATAATTAGTCATGTGCACGTAACTAGTCACACGTATGTAAAGTAGAGCATGAGCACATAATTAGTCATGTGCACGTAACTAGTCACACGTATGTAAAGTAGAGCATGAGCACATAATTAGTCATGTGCATGTAACTAGTCACACGTATGTAAAGTAGAGCATGAGCACATAATTAGTCATGTGCACGTAACTAGTCACACGTATGTAAAGTAGAGCATGAGCACATAATTAGTCATGTGCACGTAACTAGTCACACGATGTAAAGTAGAGCATGAGCACATAATTAGTCATGTGCACGTAACTAGTCACACGTATGTAAAGTAGGGCATGAGCACATAATTAGTCATGTGCACGTAACTAGTCACACGTATGTAAAGTAGAGCATGAGCACATAATTAGTCATGTGCACGTAACTAGTCACACGTATGTAAAGTAGAGCATGAGCACATAATTAGTCATGTGCATGTAACTAGTCACACGTATGTAAAGTAGAGCATGAGCACATAATTAGTCATGTGCACGTAACTAGTCACACGTATGTAAAGTAGAGCATGAGCACATAATTAGTCATGTGCACGTAACTAGTCACACGTATGTAAAGTAGGGCATGAGCACATAATTAGTCATGTGCACGTAACTAGTCACACGTATGTAAAGTAGGGCATGAGCACATAATTAGTCATGTGCATGTTACTTGCTTCTACTGTTTTTTGAGTATTTCCTAGCTGTAAATGGCATAATATGCTCTTCCCCCACTAGTCCTGTCATTTCCATATGCAGTTTTCTCAATTAGTTACTGTCTGGGCTGCAACATTCCTACTTATTAATTCAGAATTGTCTTTGAGCCACATTATGCCTCTCACCATCTTCATGGTAGCCTTTGCACAGTTGTGTAAGGTATGTTTCTTAAGCGCAGGGATAATGTAGAACTGAAACTAGGCAAGGGTACAGAGTGTAATATTTTTTCATAAAATACTTTAAAGCATTAGGGCAAGAAAATACTGAACAGACAGCCTCATGCACATTGTCACAGTCACAGTAGTTAACCACTAAGCCATCATAGCAGTACAATAAAATACCCCTGTCAGTCTCGAACCCCGGACCTTGGAAACACTAGACTGCATGAATTACCACTGAGCCACAGCAGATATAAAAAATAAACTGCCTATGCAAGACTAGAACTCAGGACCCTGTACACTATTGTCACAGCAGTTAACCACTAAGAAGCCACTGGATCAGAAACTCCATCAATATAAATATAATAAGTGTAAACTTTTCAAATCATAAAGAAACACAGTAACCTAATACTTTGGGTCATTTGGCTTTTCAGATGCTATAAATGGTAAAACAGATTCACAGTGTAAAACCAATCAGTGCTTTCATGTAGGAACAGTCACACAGATATCTCATATACTATACATAGTCATACTAATGACCTCTTGTGTGTCTATGCTAATTTGTTTATAAGTTTAGGAAACTTGCCAGAAGAATGTTGCATACAAATAAATCCTGATGCTATGCCATTGATAAATACTCCCAATAGAGTACCAGTAGCTGCGGTAGCGTTGTCACCTCACGGTAAGACGTTGTCCTGTTTGATTCTCAGCTAAAGCGTCTTCTGTGTGGAGACATGCGTGAATGGGCATACCTTCGCTGAAGGTTGTGTGTCAGAGCTGGCAACTCGGCACGTAAAAATCTACTGCCAATCATTAGCGGACTGGAGTTCCGCTGTGGTGATCCCTAACCGGGCAAAGCCAAAAGACACAACAACAGCTCTTAGAAGTAAAATACAGTAGAAAGTGAAGTAAACCAACCAGGTTACTGGTTGGGTCCCCAGGGTATATACATTCATTGAGGAATCTGAGTTCTAAATGGCCTTTGACCTTTACACAGGAATTAACAAAGAATTGAGTGGGAGGTTGGCATAATGGGTAAGGTGTTTACCTTGCAAACACAAGGTGCAAAGTTTGATACTCACGTGGGGTAATTGGCTAGGCTTAAAAAAATGGCCCACAAGGGCAGTTAGCCTAGTACTTATCTATGAACCTATGAACCTATCTATGAGCAATAGAAATTGAAAAGGAAGACTTGCATGTCTGTTAGAAGCAATTACAGGCAAAAGAATGTGTGAACAATATGGATACTGTTGTACAGCAAGATAAGATTTCCATTTATACTTATCCATAAAATCCGAATAAAGTATTAAAACATATCATCACTCATTGCTTACAACTGAAGTAATGCGAATTCCAAATGTTGAGCTCTTTTCAGTATTAGATATACACTAGGGTTTCTGCAGACTAAGCAAGCACTAAACCGAACATGTTTAATGTATCATGAGGGGGTTACAGATCCTTTAATCTGACAACTCAAAATTTAGCAACACCAGTGGTGCTCTAATGAGCTGTTATAGAAGTAATTGAAGGTTTACAATGTGTAAAAATAATTGGTAATCTATTATTATGGTATCTGACCCAACATCAACATGACAATAAACTGATGCAGCTGCTGATTAGATTAAGACAGCATAATTTTAATTTACATAACATCAAATGCAAAGTAAGAGTAAAAAGTATGACATAAATGAGTTATAACATCTTAAGTACTGAAAGCAGATGAGAAAGGGTCAAAGAATCATGCACATGTCAAAGCCAAAAGATAAGCAGATATTACAGAGGGTATTAGGAATACTGTAGTATATTAAAAAGCTCATATCTAACATGCCCAAGATACATGACCAAGATAATTGTATATCTAAGAAAGCTGTTAAGGCAGACTGCAGCCTAGGACTGGAGTAATGAACAGGAAAGAAGTTTTGAAATTTTCAAGAAATTAGCCAGAGTTAAAATACTATTTATTTAATTTCTTTTTATGTTTAACTGAGTATGTTCACTGGTTTTTGGACTCTTTTCAGGCACAAAGAAAGCCATGCAGGCAAGCAATTTAAATATGAAAGAAAAAGGCAGCACAACCTCAATGTTGGTATACAATTTGCAGCACTTACAATTTAGCAGTCACATGTTGTGTTGATCATAGTGTCACATATGTGTCTGGCACCCGCAAAAAAAAATCAGCATTGTACAGAAAACACTATCCCTGGGATTCAATAAACTCCTTGTAAGCTTTGAGCAAAGCCTACACAGAGGTTATATGTTTACACGGTGGTACATGGCAAGCAGCAGTGCTCAATGCATATTCATGCCATGCACCACATTTAAGCAAGATTTTGTGGCCGGCAACAGAGTTGTTGGCTAGAAAACTGTGTAAGTGAACACAAATAGCACTCCTGTTGAAATCAGAACATTGACAGTCTGTGGTTTTGCACGGAATGCCACAATAAACACTAGGGCTTCACAGATAGCTCTCAATCTCTTAGCGCAAGACATCTGGACAAAGGTCAACATAATGGGGGGACAATGACATAGAAATAGGGACATATTTGACATTTTTGCCCCAATATACATCTTCTGAAGGATTTGAAGTATGAAACTCAAATGTATGTAATATTGAGCCATATCAGGCCTGAGATCATCCCAGTAATAAGGCATTAAGCCAGAAATTTGATAAGGAACACATCTGGACAGTGGAGAGGTATGAATGCAAAGTACATGGTCTAAACACAGTACAAGACAGTGTATCTACAGTGCAGATTATTGTGATATCCCATCCTGGCATTCTGTACTGAAGCTATGTGAATGATCTATAATGGCAAATGGACTGCCATGTAAAATAAACACTCAGGCAAAATGTGTGTATTGAATAGGGACACACGCATGAATTGTAGGAATGAACACAAGGAAAGAGGACAGGTGAAACAATCTAATGTACAGCAGATGAGGACATGTTAATGGAAGATGGTTGTAACAGCAACACCAATCGCATATCTATATGGTACAGTAGGGACTGCACAGTGAAAATGTGTATCATATGACTGTCATAGAAGAACAAGTAAGAAATCTTGATATATAAGAAATAGACTGGAATGAAGTAACTGTTACTATGACAGAGATAAAATTAAGAAAAGCTCCCAAGTTGAAAATGCTGGGTCCAGATGCTATGTCAAACTTTTGGCTAACGGTATTACTATCATTGCACCATGATTTAGCCTTGAATAAAAACTACTTATATGTACACCCTGAAATGACTCCAGACCGGCTAGCAATGGAAAAAATCATACTCACATTCAAAAGTGAACCTGCAAGCCACACTAAGAACTACTGACTAATAATGTGCCTCCAAACCCCATGTAAGTAATATACAAGAAGTGATGCAGATAGAGTATACAGTAATTTCAATAAAAAATCAATCATGACTTTAGAACAGAAGGGGAATGAAATAGATTCATCGGGAACAAAGTATCATATTTTGTTAAAGGAAACCATAATGGAGATCTGTAGACAGAACAGGAATCTCATTATGGCATGGATAGATTACAAAAAAAAAAACATTTGTTAGTATTCCTCACTCCAGGATTACAGAATGTTTACAAATGTACAACATCTACCACAGATTGTTCTATTTTATAGCAGTTACTATTATGTATTATTTCCCTATTTCCGCCCTATGAAACTATACTCCAGCTCATGTTTCCTTTATCAACTACTGTTATTTGTCTATGACCTAAGAATACTCCACAACAATACTTCTCTCAAGTTTTCCTCATCCAATTTGCTGTTTTTCACCATCATAAATGCCTTGTTTTTCACTATCATAAATGTTTAAATTTCAGACTTCTTGACTCTTTATCATGACATCATTTTAAAATTGTCTTATTGTTGATCTTTATTGTAAACTGTATATTGACTTTCTGTTGATTTATATTGTACAACTGCATTTGAATATACTGTGATTCTATTGTCAATTGTATTTGCAGCTTTTCTCCCTGGGCCTCCATTGAAAAGGGGCTCTTTCTAGGCCCAATGGATTTTCCCGGTAAACAAACTGCAAATAAATAAATAAATAAAGTTACTATGAAGAAGTTGTCAACCACTTTGTAGATGAACCACAAAAAAGGACAAATTGCTATCCAGGATGTGAAAATCCAGTGTGGAATACTCCTGGATGATTCTTTATATCCAGGGTATAAAAATCCAGTATTGAATATTCCAGGATGAGTCTTTGTCACTATTACTGTTTTGTCCTGCTCTTAATTTGTTAAGCTGTTTACTTAACAGCCTCTTGCATTCAGTCTGACTCAACGTAAATTATCCAGTCAAAGGATATCACATCTACTGTTCATGGATGAACTACTCTTTATAGTTAATTGAATAAATACCTGGAAGAACAGCTGCAAGTCATTAAAACTTTCTCAGATGACATAGGAATTTTATTTGGTCTCAACAAATGTGCAAAAGCAACATTTGAAAGAGAAAACTGAAGAATCAAGAAAATATGGGCAGGAATATGATATAAAAGATTTGCAACAAGAGAGAATGTACAAATATCTTGGAATAGATGAAAGGGCAGTAATTCAGCATGAAAAAGTGAGAACAAAGCTAAGGAATATTTTAAAAGACTAAAATTAATGCTGAAAACTGCTTTGACATCTAGGAAAAAATTTCCAGCTATAAATAAATTTGCACTTTGTGTTTTAACTTACAGCAGGGTGATTGACTAACTGCAAAAAGAGCTGGATAAGCTTCACAGGAAATTTAAAAAAAAAACTGTTTCATGCTCATCAAATGTTACACAAGAACCAGTGTTTGCAAGATTACATATCCCTCGGTCGGAATGGGGTATGGTCTTCCTTAAAATTGATTACACATATAGGTTGACAATTGTGGGATTACATACAAATTTATTGGCATCATCAGATTCAAACATCTTGAAATTTTAAAACCTGAACAAAATAAGTCTATTGTGACCTCTTTGTTTAGGTTAGCAGAAGCCTATAGGAAACAACCAGACATGGAAATCTAACCAAACATGGATATAGAACAAGTGGCAACAGAAAGTGCAAAAAACGCAAATACACACACACGCACACACACACACACACACAAAAAAAAAAAAAAAATATATATATATATATATATGTGTGTGTGTGTGTGTGTGTGTGTGTGTGTGTGTGTAAAATTGGAAAGACCACTATTATAGCAAGAAGTACAAACATCTACTGGAAAAACAGCATGGTGACCAAGAATTGATGGATTTTTTTTATTTATTTTATTTATTTTACAGTTGTTTACTGGGAAAGTCCAACTGGACACAGGTTCATTTTCAGCGGAGGTCTGGAAAGAAAAGCTCCAAAGTACAATACAATACATATGAGAAGTATAACATACATATAAGTATACAATAAAGTAGAGATTAACAAACTCTTAAATAAACAGAAAAAACATTATATTGAAACAGCACTTGATTTTTTTTAAAGATAATAATACTGAAATTGCAGTTTACACATAGATGATATAAAGGATAAAAATAGGCTGGTAATGTTGCTTAAATTGCATGAGATCATTTGTTTGAGGCAACAGGAAATGTTTCCCAGTTTTATAGAAGATAGATATTAGTTCTGTACAGTAACAATCGACAGTTAACAAACTTTCCAGGGTAAAAAACTGGTGTCACTTAGCAGAATCCTTGTGACAGTTCATAGGTATGGATTAGCTTGGGGAGTACCAGGAACAAAGCCAATTGTTTAAATAGTGGGTTTTCAGAAGTTTTTTAAATTGATTAGTGGAGGTAGTAGAAGCTATGTGGTTAGGTAGTGAATTCCAGATTCTAGCAATAGTGTAGGAAAAGAGAGATGTACTAGCATCACTACCTCCACTAATCAATTTAAAATTGGATGGGAGATAGGAAATTCAACCCAGGGATCGCGTCAGCCACCCTGCTAGACAGGGGTCCAGGGAAGTAAATATTGTGGGAAGAAATAACCAGGGAATTGTTATGGCTAGGCTTATATAGGCCCTAGGGCCGATAGCCTAGTACCAACCTATGAACCTATATTTGATGACCTCTAGGAGGTTCTGGTTACTAGATCTTAAGGTTCTAGTGGTAGTGTGGGGTTGTATTAATTGCTGCAATGCTGAGGTTTTATCAGGAAGGTAGTAGAGCTTGTGTGCCAACTGAGCTGCTTAAGGGATAGACCGTGATGGGACCTATATGATGCTTCAGTAGCAAACTTGGCAATCTTGTTAAAACAAGATTCTATTTTGTTTAGTTTGGAGATTAGTCAAGATAGGGGAGGCATAGAGAAGGATGGATAGGAGATGAGTCCTTGTAATGGTGGCTTTGGTATGTTTAGTGATATACTGCTTGTTCCTACAGAGGAGCCCAAGCTTTTGTCTACTTTCTTGATGGTTTGTGCTATGTGGATGCCAAATTTCAGGTTATTGTCAATTTCTACACCTAGCGATTTGGTGTAAGTAGTTGGAATGATATGAGCATTATCTTTGGAGCTTATAGTAAAGTTATTGTTTAGAGGGGAGGATTTACCAGGGCTGAAAATAATTTTTTTTTTTTTCGGATTAAGAATAAGTTTGATGTTAGTGAACCATGTTTCGGCTAAAGTAAAGTTATTTTGTGTTAGGGTTTGCAGTTTGTTTAAGGTGGGGGTGTCACATATAAGGGTGGTGTCATCAGCGTATTGTACTACTGAGGCAGAGAGAGAGGATGAAGAGATCTGGTTGGTGAAGAGAGAGAACAGCAATGGGCCGAGGATGGACCCATGAGATACTCCTATGGATACTGGTAACAGGGAGGACAATTGGTCTTGCCATAGGACTGCTTGAAGATGGCCTGATAAGTAGCTGTTGAACCATGATATAGAAGAGACGCTAATGTTTAGGGTAGATAGAGTTTCAAGAAGCATACTGTGGTTAACCATGTCAAAGGCTTTTGATAAGTCTAAGAATATGGAAGATACGAATAGACCCTTGTTTCAGTGGTGGTTAACTATATTGGTAAAGGACAGTAGTGCTGTGTTGGTGCTATGGGAAGGTCAAAACCCATGCTGTGATTTGGAAAGTAGGTTGTTTTTTAGGGGGTACTGCATTAGTTGAGTATGGACAATTTTTTCTAATATTTTGGATAAGAGTGATAGAATTGCGATTGGATGATAGTTGATGAGCTCTAAGGATTTAACTCCATTGTGCATTGGAATAATATGTGATGTTTTCAATGAGGTAGGTACCTTGCACGCTAATAGTGACCTATTTATGAGTATAGACACAGGATAGGCTATAGCCTCTGCAGATATCTGCAGGAAATCTTCTGGTAGATTATCAGCCACTAGCGTGGTTGGTTTGAGTTTCTTAAGGAGTTTAGAAATTATTTTAGTGGACACAGGGCGCAGGGAAAAGGTGGAGGTATTGTTCTGTGTATTGGGGTGGATTAGGGTAACTGTTGGTATGGAGCTACTGGTACTATTTTGGGCATTGAGTAGGGTTTGGACTGTTTCATTAAAGTATTTGTTAAATTGTGTGGGAATGTTATCATGGTTGTTTGGTAACACAGGGGTCGGAGTAGTAGATTTTCCTGGGTGGAGTATACCATTTATTGTCACCCAAAATTTTTGAGGATTGTGAGCATATTTTTCTTGCATGTTTTTATAGTAATTAGTTTTATCAAGTTTAATTTGTTTTTTGGTTTTGTTGCGGAGTTCTAAATAGTTTGGTCTCAAGGCAGTGGTTTTGTTTTTAAGAAATTGAATCCAGGCCTTGTCCTTTTCTTTCATTGTAGTTTTAGTATCTTTGGTTAGCCATGGTGCATATTTAGCTTTTATTCTTATGGCTTGGGAGGGTGCATGATGGTTTAAGATTTTTAGGAAGGTAGAGTTAAAGTACTGGATGGCTTTGTCTAGGGATAGTTGCTTTAGGAGAGTCCAATTACAGCATTTTAGTGCATTGATGAAGTCAGTCGGTATGAAGGTCTTTTTTTTTCTTACTACTCTGAGAAGGCACTGGCTAATTAATTGGGATCTGTTCCTAATTAGGTAGATTGGCTGATGGTCAATTAGACAATCAGGAAGACAGCCAGACTGATGCGTGAGAGTGGGGCCAGATAACAGAATCCAGTCAAGGATGGACTGACGTTTGTATGTTTTGTCAGTTCTTGTGGGGGAAGATATGCTTTGGGTAAAACCATGGAGGTTAATGTATGTAGAGGGATTGTGGCTGAAGCAGTTATTCCAGTCAATATTAAAGTCACCTAATAGCATGGTTTCTTGTGGAAGGGAGTTGGAGACCCAGTCTAGCAGGTTTTCCATTATAGTAATGTTATTACCTAGTGGAATATAGCCACCTACAATATTTAGATGTTTGCTGGAGTTTAGTTTTAATTTAGCAAGGATTAGTTCTACATCTTTGACTTCTTGGGTATTACAATCCAATTGTTCTATGGTGAGATGATTTTGGAATAATATTCTAGCTCTGCATATAATATTGTAGCCAAGGGCTGTAATCTCATTATTGTGGTGTTCTGGTTTAAGCCATGTTTCAGTTAACACAGTGATTTCTGATTTATATAGAGCTAGTAGGGAATGAAGGGCTTGGATTTTGTTAAGTATGCTTCTTGCATTTATGTTTAAGAAGAGGAGAGATGAGCTTGGTCCATTGTATGGGGGATTTAGCTGATTTAAGTATGGGTGGGTTGATGTACGGGGTCCTGGATCTGGGTGTCTGTCACCACTGCAGGTAAGTTTTTATAATAGGTGTAGATAGAGTTTAGCTAGTTTATATAATATTTTAGTTTGTCTTTGAGAAGAATGAGGATGAATTTTGACTGGCAGCTTATTCTCTAGGTAGGAGAAGGAATGGGAGGAGGTAAGATCACATGGTAATATAGGGAAGTTTATTAATTTTGTGGGATTGGCTATGAATGCTGTTTGCCATGGGGGTGGAGTGCTGACATGAAGTGGGGTGTGGCAGGAGGAGAGGATGGAAAGCAGGAATAGAGAGAAGATTGTTAATGGGTAGAAAAATGTTTTTAGTAGTTGGGAGTGTGTGTAGCACATTTTGTCTAGTTTCAGAAAGAGTAGGGTGTGTATAAGGGTAGTATCTATACTTGTATGGGCTGAGTTTTGTTTTAAGGGTGTAGTATTAAGGGTGCGGTGGAGTGTGTTGCTATGGGGATGATAGGTCTGATATGATAGGGTAATTGAGAGTGCAAGAACTGATTGAGGGTGTGGTCTATAGCTATAAGTTTAAGTGATGTAGGGGCGGGTGGGAATGGGGTAGGGTAGGGGAGCAAAGTGAGCCTGAGCATTAGTAAGGGTGAACAGAGCGGGATGCACCTGCCTTTAGTAATGAGGAGAGAGAAAGAAAAAACTATCTCCAAGCAAGCTATCTAAGGGAAGCTTTATTGATGGGTATGTATGAGTTACCTATTAGCATAGAGAGAGGAAGAAAATAGAAAAAAGAAACTAATGTAATATGTTTTGTGGGACAAACTAACTGGTTGGTAGTGTGCGATAGGATTAGGTGGATAGGAAATAGGGGGAAGCAGAGGGGTAAAGAGAGATAGGTGGGTTGGGTAAAGTTCTCTGTGAATGGCCTTCTTAAACGAAGCCAAAAAGTAGGGTAATTCCATGGAAAAGATAGAGGCTAACACAGTAGCTAGAAAAATAGAGGAAGTAAAAAAGATACATAAAATGCCGGGGGAAAAGGAGGGAGAAAGTATAATGTGAGTTTCTATTTTAGCAGCATGCTCCAAAAAAAGCCTGCAGTTTTATACATGAGGACCAATAGGACAATACTGTATATGTTACACTGAAAGGCACATACAGTCTTTTTAAGGTAGCCTGGAGGGTTAGTGGTGCTTTTCGGAAAACTGCAGTTAGCAGTATCCATTCACAAACAGAGGTTGTAAGGCAGCAGAGTGGATGGGACAGAGTTTTTTTTTTTTTTTTTTTTTTTTTTTCAAAAGTAGTGGCTGTTTGCCTACTGTGGATTGTTCCTCTGCTAGACTAGAAGAGGTTACTAAAACACAAAATAGGAGACAGTAATGAGATGTGTGACAAATACCAGTGATATTAATAATAAACAGTGCAAAAAAAGGGGTGATTATTGTTAAGCACATACAAATAATATAGACAATTGTTTTAGAAAATTGACTGTTTAACAAGTGTAGTACAGTTATAACCGTGAGAGACTATCATTATACTATTTAGAGAAACATGTATACCTCATACCATGTTTTTCGGCCCCAAAACTTGGACCGAACCACAAAAGGAGGGGGAGTATCAATATTCGTCAAAGATACCCACACCTCCAGGTTGGTGGCACAGCACGAAGCATCGGAGACTATCCATGTGCAACTAATGGTGGGTAAAACTGCTTTCCAGTTTATAGCCTGCTACAGACCACCCTCCCAAACCCAGGAACCCCACTTGGCCTTCCTGAGAACACTGGAAAATATGAAGGTCTCTCCAAACACCATTATATTGGGCGACTTCAACTACCCTAACATAGACTGGGAGCATTACTCTAGCTCCAACACCCTAGCCCAAAGGTTCCTAGAATTTATAAACTCAAATGCTATGGAACAACTTGTTGCCACTCCCACAAGAGGGGAAAACATACTGGACCTTATCATCACCAACATGGGGACTCTATGCTCCAGACCAGAAGTGTATCCCTCACTGGTAAGATCAGACCATAAACTAATCTCACTAGATATTCACATCCCGACCCCAGCCCCTGCCCAGAAAACCACAGTGAAAAACTTCTCTAAAGCAAACTTCACACTCCTCAAAACCGAGGTGGAATCCTTCAAAGCCCCCGGGCCTGTGGAAAATACGGCCCAGACCACAGAATCCTTTATAAATGCATTCTATGAATACCTTCAGGAATGCATGGATCATGCAATCCCAAATAAAACCAAGACCCAATCCTCCAAAGTTAGGTGTCCTGTCTGGTGGACCCCAGCCATAAACAAACTATACAATAGAAGGAGGAAGCTACTACATGATAGAGCAAAATCCCAAAAAGGGAAGGCATCTCTGATCAGTATTAGCAAAAAACTACGGGCACTCATAAAATCATCTAAGGCCAGCTTCGAGAGAAAAATTGCACAGGACACTAAGGATAATCACAAGGCTTTCTTTAGTTATGTTAGGAACATGGGTAGGAATTCCCAGATATGCTCAGAATTAGTCCAAAATGACAACAAAATACACCAAACCCACAGACATTGCCAACATCCTAGCTGACAGGTTCAGCGCAAACTTCTCCCCCCCCTTCCCCACCAAAAGGGCAAATATCTATCCCAGCAGAGTGCTGCCCCCCTGACATCTCAGATGCTCAGGTAAGAGCCGCCCTCTCCAAAGCAAAAAACACAGCATCAATGGGACCAGATGGTGTCCCAGGCTGCGTCCTACATGAACTCCAAGAAGAACTAAACCCAAACATAAAACTACTGTTCAATCTCAGCCTTACTACAGGATATGTACCCAAAGAGTGGCGTACAGCAACAGTGGTCCCTCTCCACAAAGGTGGTGCCTCAACAGATCCTGGAAACTATCGCCCCATAAGCTTGACTAGCTTGGTCTGCAAAGCTATGGAAAGGATCATCAAGGACTTTATAAATAAAGATATTGGGGACCTACAGACACTGGATCCTACCCAGTTCGGCTTTGTTAAGGGCAGATCCTGCCTCTTAAACCTGGTCGATTTCTTTGAAACAGTCACCAAGGCCATTGACGAGAGGAAGGTGGTCCACACAGCCTACCTGGACCTTGCAAAAGCCTTCGATACAATACCCCACTCGGGCATTATAGATAAGCTCACCAGCTTAAATATAAACCCCTACGTCACTAGATGGGTTGCAAACTGGCTCAAGGACAGAACCCACATGGTTAGAATTGCTGGAGCCATGTCAGACTCCAAACCAGTTACAAGTGGCATCCCACAAGGCTCAGTCCTGGGACCTCTCTTGTTCGGTATATATATTTCTCGGAGGTACAGGCTAACACGGAAGGACTGTGGCTGACCAAGTTCGCAGATAACTGCAAACTGGGCGCCATAATAGACTCTCCAGCCGACACAAGCATCCTACAAAAGGGCCTCATAGAAACAGACAACTGGTGCCAGAGCCATGGCCTCAAGCTAAACGGCAAAAAGTGTATAGTCATCCCCTTTGGCAAAAACAAAGTGCCCACAAATTACCACATAGGTGGTAATCCATTAAGTACGGAAGAAGTAATTAGGGACCTGGGGACCCAAGTTGATAGCAATCTTTCATTTGACAACCACGTGGCCAAAGTGGTTAGAAAAACATTTTATACAGCCCACCTAATCATGAAGGGATTCACATCTAGATCAGGGGAGGTCATCGTGCCTCTTTACTCATCCCTCATCAGGCCCATAATTGAGTACAATGCCCCTTTTGGGATGTACCTTACCAGACACCTGCAGCAACTGGAAAGATCCCAAAAGTACCTCACCAAGAAGATCAAAGGGCACAAACAGATGCCATATGCTGCCCGGTTAAAGAAACTCCAGCTCTACTTAGTGGCATACCACCTGCTCAGAGGCGATCTGTGCCTGATGTATAAAGCCATGTCCAACCCAGAATTAATGGACATGCTGCACCTCAGAAAATCCAAATCCCATCGAGCTACGCGCTCGATAGACTTGAACCTCAGCACTGAAATAAATAGGACATGCTGGAGGGACAGATTCATAACCCAGAGGCTCCCTTTACTCTGGAATAAAATCCCAGTCCAAGTTAGGCAGAGTTCCTCATTGACTCTCTTCAAGAGGAATCTTGATGAGTGGATGGGAGATAGTAGGTTTACCCCGGGTATCACTTCTGTGTCACTGTTAGACAGAGGCACAGTATACTAACCTCGAAAAAGGGCATAGCAAAATTCATTTAAAATGGGTGGCGAAAGCCAAACACACTCTGGCTGGGCTTAAAAATGCCCTAGGGCAGATAGCCTAGTATGAACCTATGAACCTATGTACAAAGTTGCCCAAATGAAGGAAGCACGCTCCAATAAATTATCCAAGTAAAGTAAAATCAAATGGTTAGATTTTATTCCAAAGTTTTCCAAACGGTAAGCGCTTCCACAATAACTTAATATTGCTTCATCAGACCAAAGGTAACAGCAAGTGAAGGTCCTTAAATAACAATTCAAAAATTAAACAGCCATTCAGAAACGTGCAAACCAAGCATCAATTATAATTTAAAGACAAAGACATTCTAATTCATGACTCGAAACCTGAAGGCGCAAGTTCATTTAAACTAAACCATAAAGCGTCAAGCTTCGATTAAATACCCATGTAACATATTAAATATGTATGTATATATATATATATATATATATATATATATATATATATATATATATATATATATATATATATATATATATATATATATATATATATATATATATATATATATATATATGCTTCAAAACCCAATTCTAAAATAAATATGGGATAAAAGTGGAGTTATTGTCACATATGCATATCTCTCTCTCTCTATATATATATATATATATATATATATATATATATATATATATATACATAAAGCATAAATAAATAAATATATATGTATCAACACATACATAAAACATAGAATAATGTATACATACATACATATGTATATATATATATATATATATATATATATATATATATATATATATATATATATGAGTGCATGTATAATATATACATAAAATAAAATATTTCAACAATGTAATAGTTAATGATGATGTGAACCTTTTTTGCATTTTTTAACCCTTCTGGATTTCAAAACAGGTTTAAGGGGAACACTGTCATTTAGACCTTGTCTCCTATGAGAACCTAATCTTAGAATCCATTGTAATTCTAGAGTTTCAGTTCTGTGTACAATATCACCCATTCTAATGTTCTCTTCTACCACTTGTAATGCCGGGAATAAGAACGTATGTTGTGGTCCTTCCTTTGGGTCTATATTATATCAGCGAACGCTTAAAAAAGCGAACGCTGATTGATCGACCTAATTTAAGTGAAAGCTTACAATCTCTAACTGTCAGATCAGCGATTTTTTTCCCAGGGAAAAAAATCGCTGATCCAAAACACATACACACAACACAAGCACACCAAACAAACAGAAATCCACACACATACACCTAAAATCTGATACCTAACCCTACACTAAACTATGCACACACCACTAACTACCCACTTACCTTAACCCAAACCCTAACCCTAAGGTCCGTCACTATCGCACACTCACCTCACCCGCTCCCTAACCCTAACTCACTTAAATCCGCCCTAACCCTCATGTCCACTCAATCGCACACACACCTAACCCGAGCCCTAACCCTAACTCACCTAAATCACCCTAACACTCACATCCACACAATCGCACACTTACCTGAATCCGACCGGTAACTTTCCACCATAACACTGAAAATACCGAAGCAACAGAAACGGACAACCGAATTCTTTCCCTAGGAAAAAATTTGAGTTTCTGCTGCTTCGATATTTTCCACTTTCGAACAAATAACGTCGATCAATCAGCGTTCGCTGATCTAATATAGACCCCTTCCTTTAAAGTGTGCTTAGCTAAAGCACTATATTCCAGACATTTGGTGGTGCAATATATGTGGTCTCTAATGCGCTCTCTGAGATGTTTGTTTGTTTTCCCTATATAAAATTTAAAACAGCACACACAACGTGCACAATATATTACATTTTTAGTGTCACAATTGGCTTGAGTTCTCAATTCCCATAGCCTTCTCGTCTTTGCGACATGTGTTAGATGATCTAAGCTCTTTTGAATCTCTTGCAACAGCAATATCTTGTTAGCTTTACTGTAAGAAGCTATACATTGCCTAGCAACAGCAGTTAGTACATTTGCTGAAACTTGCATATCTAGCACTTAAGACAGTGATTACTGAAGATCATTACTGGGCTATAGCTACAGAAACACTACTATAAAGTAAACATGCACTTACAAAGTTAATAAAACCTATCAAATAGCCTCTAAATACTAGCGACAAGGGTTTCAGCTGATCTAAATTCTTTTAAGTTAGCAAACACTTTCAATAGTTAAAAAATAATGGATAAATGGTTCAGGCAAAGTGTATCTAAACCAAAAGATGAATGTAACAGTTTAAGAATTCTAGCAAATATCAGACCTGCTGGCCTTCAGTGTACACATTGCAATGGGTGTAGGGGAGAATATATACTGACGCCCATAATGCTGCAGTACATATTTTGAAGGTAATTATATGTGTATGGGAGACATTTCTAACTTTGGTTACAAGTGCTTTCATTTATGTGTAGTTTATCTTATTATCTGTTAATGCAGTTGTCTGTAGTCACAAATGGATTTTTTTTGTAAAGTCATCATAACTATGAAGCAGATCTGAGCACATTTGTATAACAAGCACGGGTGAAGTTTTTTGTATCATTTCTGGTGGGGGGTTTTTTTGTGTGGTTATCTTTATCTGCCCCAACAAATGCATTTTTGTTAGTGCAATTTGGAGTTTTACCATTAGTAACAATAGAGCATGCGTTATATTTCATTCTGTAATGGTAGGGCAATTATTGCAATTTGCAGGTGTCTAGGTAGTAGAAAAAAGGTAGTTTATAGTAGTATGTATAGCAGGTAAAGTTCAAAGTAACACTGTAGGCATCTACACAGACGTTTTCATACATGTACAATATGTGGCATTTTACGTTATGTGGGCAAGTAACTGTGCATTTTGTTTGCTGTGCATAGGCACTGGAAGCGTACTGCAGATGTGTGCTTGTACATGCAGTCCTGTCATTATGAGCATTCCTGTAATGTAAGCAATCATTGTATGGCATTTACATTGTTGATTCTAAATGTTATAATAGGGACTTATGAGTAATTGGTGTCTGTAGCAATTTTGTTTTACACTGTGCTCATTTGCATATAGCTCTACATACAATGGGAATACTGTACGTATTCAACAAATAATGGAATATGGCACATGCTGTGTAGTTCTCCATACAGATTTAACAATGGACACCTTGGCACAAGTGAGTTGTCATGTAATGACTTGTATGTCTGCACAGACAGGTGCAGGCATGGCCGTGCACATTTTGATATGCACATGTGACACACTGAGTGTTGTAGTTGTGGCGACATGATAACACAATCTTGCATTGCTTAATGAATGTATTCATACTTTATGCTATGGCATATCCTCTGCCTAAAAGTATCTTATTTCTAGTTCATGACAGTCTCTGCCTGTGTTATACTTGTTTATATTATTGCTTGAATGTAAGCGATACATCTGCACTTTTCAGGTCACATGTCATACTGCAACATTACATGCACATAACTAGTAATATTGATTGCAGTATCATATAATACGATGGCATCAGTTGCAGTCATCTGTTGGCTCTAAACAGTATGTGATGATATTATGTGTGTACACAGTATAGATGCATGGTTAATGAGGTTATTCATTATATCATTCACATTTGACATTGCAGAGCTACTGTAAACCATCATACAACAAGATATGGGTTCCTATTACCTGATCGAACATTTAGGTTAGCGAATACCTAAATGGCGATCTGGTAATAATGAAAGCAAAAAAATGCAAATGTCTGATTTAACACAGGGAAAGAATTCCCTTGGCTATGTGGATTTTGCCCCTTTCCCCACTGTAGAGCAGTCTCAGAGTTGGTATATTTAGTTAGAGGGGTGTCCCCACATTGGGAGGTGTGGCGGGTGAATCCCGCTTCTTCATTTTGGTTTACATTTTTTTTGCGGCGGCCGAGGGAATTCATTCCCTATGTTAAATCGGCCGTTCATTGTTTTCATTTTTCGATATTACCATGTCGACATTTAGGTATTCGCTAACCTAAACATCCAATTGGGTAATATAGACACCAAGATATCATACACCAAGGTGATGAAGCACTGTTTGTCCTAATGTTGACATCATAGACATAGAAGTATTACAGTGTACCCACATCCATTGTCACTATTGCTACTGCACAACATGTGTTGTACTTTGCCCCCCCCCCCACACACACACACACACACACACACACACACAAAACAGCAGTCTTTTTATAGCACTGTGGCCCATGGCAGGATTTCAGCGTGTAGAGAAAGACTATCTGACAGTATATATAAGTCTTTCCCTTGTTCTCAGAACACAGGGGAGTATTATCATCTTAGTACATATTTTATCTGGAGGCAGTATTAGTCATTTGGTATATGCCATGTACTGGGCACACCACTGACACTGAACATGTCTTTCTAATGTAGGCTTTATGAGCAGCACTTAATTGCACATTAACATGAATGTGAATTATTGTCCTCATGGGTGTTGCAGGTACACATCATTTTTCCACATGGTCCTACTACACTTGACCTCACATATGTAATTTCATGTGATTTTCCTACAGTTAAATGCATGACATGCTTATGTTATTGATGTAGTGATTATTGTTTGGGTAGTTAATAACAACATATATGCAGACATGGTAAAATCACAGAACAGCACAGCACAGACGTGTCATTTATACAGAAGCTTTGCATTGTTTTATAGACTAGTAACATGACTGGATTGCATGTCACATACGTTGGACTAGTATTTTAATTTACAGAACAACCCAGAGGAGAGTCTGCCAGTATAGTGTTGAAGATGCTATTGGATCCCACCACTGAGAAAGAAAAGTGAAACCTGGGACCAGCTTGCCCAGAAGCGCCTACACTGGATGTATTTCATACCATCATTCCTGATGGACCCCAGCCATGACGCATACCCACCTTGCAAAACCTGATAAGGGACCTAGTCCTAGTTAGATATGTGGGATGGAACCAGATGCAGGTTCTTTGCAGGACTGACCTGTACCATTCATGACTCTTTCAGGGGGGTAATTTCTGAACTTATTTGTGAGCTTCATCCCCATAAGGAAGGTATCTCAGGCACCTAAGAGAGAAATTAGAGGAAAGAAAAATATTTGCACAAGAAAAACTGTCAAAACCTTCAAATTCAAATTTGTGTTCATTAATACAACAGATTCATGAATAACATTATATAGACGAAACCTTGGTCTGTTTGGAAAAAGAAGTGTCTGAGGAAGTGTGAAAATATAAAGAATAAAATCTAGAGATTTTTGAAAGGTATAAAAAAGAAATATGGACATGGCAAAGAAAGACAGAGCTGATATGGTACAATATTTATGCAAAATAAAAAGCCAAATTAACTAATACAAACAGGCAGCTCCAAAGATATTTGAAGAGAAATACAGGCAAAGGCACCCAGATATGGAAAATGTCACAATGCAAAAAATAAGAAAACAAAGGAGGAAAGTAGGAAAATGGATTAGTAATGGAGAAGTTAAAGAAATAGAAATTGAAATTTATTTATTTATTTATTTTATTTTGTGTTCATTAATACAACAGATTCATGAAAAACATTATATAGACAAAGAGAAAATAAAATAAAATAAAAATAAAAGTTAAAGAAATAGAAACTGAAATTATGGATCACCTATGAAGTGAAGGATTTAGTGTAGAAAATCTAACTCTGAAAACATCACAGCATGATAGAATAATGAATCCCCAAATGAAAGGAGAATGCACCCAAAAACTGAAAAAAACATGATTTTTAGCAAATCTTGAAATTTTCTTCACTGCTAATGCTTCTGTATCAAAGTAAATGGTTGCTGTTATTTTCTAATTTGTTGTACCCCGAAATGATCTGAAGGGGGCTGCTATGAATAGCATGATTCTGTTTTACAGTCAGTGCCTTCACTTTCTTGATGTCAAGTTAGAAGGACAGAAAGAAATCCTTATGATGAGGGGATCATTTACTGTGATTTTTTTCTCTCTAATCTGTTTACAAAAGTGTTGTGACTGCCTACTTTTCACTGTCTGCATCAATCCGTATTTTTAATTACTTTACTTTTTCATTAGTGGCCATTTTTGTTGCAGCATTTTAAGAAATGTTTAAATAGGCTTGAAAATGTAGCTGAGGTAATCGTTGTTTTCAAAGTAACAACTGTAGTTCAATGTTCATGTTTGAAAAATCTGACCGCTGTGATTAATAGGTGTTACATGGGCTGAGATGGTTTGTGTTGCATTCACAGTTTTAAATACTGTAGCTAGAATTAAAGTCTTTGATAATCTTCTTTCTGTAACTCCAGAAGAAACGTGCACTTTTACAGAAATTACACAGTAGAAGAAATGCAAAATCAAATACTGACAGAAAGTAAGAAGAGTTAGATGAACATATCTGCTTTCTTTCATTGTGGCAGTGAGTTTTGTAACAGGGAATGACATCTGCATCTGAAAACTAAGCTTGAAAGCCCTGACTTTGTTCAGACTCCATGTTACACTATTTATCTGAGGTGTGATGCTGGTAATCTGTAACTGATAAGGCACATTTAAATGCCATTGTTTGAGAGACATTGTTTTTTAATGGCTCTGTAGTTTGGATAAGCGACCTAACTTAATTACTCTGCTTCTATAGTAGCTTTTGTGATTTAACAGATGAGCCAAATGCAGGAAAGAAAGGCTAACATAATTATTAAATGATGCGTTTTATGTGCATGAAGTGTTTAGTGTTGGATTGCAGGGAAAGAAAATCACTTTTCTGGAATAGGAAAACTTGACTTTTGGATGGAGTTCTCTTTTAAGGAGAAACCAGTGGTGCTGGACACATCTGATCAGTTGCCATATGAAGATACTTTGGATCCTTCAGTGGGAAACCAGTACAAAAGTTCAAATGGAGTTACACAACAAGGGGAGGAACAGAAAACTGTGGCAACTCTGACACAATCAATATTGTGATGTGATAGGCCAGTGAGTTCCCATATTAAAGGAAGGCTTCGCTCTCTCCTACAGTTTAATTCAATCTTTAGGTTTCTTTTCTCCCTAGAATATGGTTCCAGTATTGTGTAGGTACCAGAAACCTGCTTGTACTTTTTAAAACTTTCATTTCATTATATTGGAATCAAAGGAAAGGAAAGCCTACCTACTTAAGCCTAACTTCTCACATACTTTGCAGAGGAATTCATCTCCACCTGCATCATAGACACAGTTAAAGTTGTAGTTTACCCTGTCAGGTACTGCTGTCAATCTTAGATGGGCAATTAATCTTGTTAATGTCAGGAACACAGTAGCAGATATTAAGAAAAAAGACAGAAATCTATGGAACTGTTTTCCACTGTTTTTATTGCAGAGAAGAGGAGAACTTAATACTCCCTTTCATAGAAACAAAGCAAAACCAGTCAGGGGTTTAAAGGCAACTGTCAACTCTTCTGACAAATTTACATAATCAGCAACACAGTATTGAAGTGCTAGGCATTAAATGATTATTTATAATTGTTTATATGCTAAAATAGCTTAAATGTATCAAAGATTTCTGAGACATTTAGAGAAAAGTCAGAAAATATGTTTAGTTGTAAAGTACCAACACATTTACCATTTTCAAGCCCCCCCCCCCCAATACACACACACAGTACAGAACTTCAGAAAGTGAGACAAGTGGCAACCCTATCAACTAGGTGCACTGATACTGTTCATAAAAAGGTCTTTTCTGCTTTTTTCTGACATCCTAACAGAGGGGAATACATATATGGTACACACAGATCCATATAAAGAGATTCCCATTCACTTTTAGTCAGTCTTTATGTTCTTAAAGTGCATGAGCATTTTGTAGTCCACAAAGGAAATGTGACTATTGATGGCAACCATAATATTCAGCTGAATTTAGTTTAACTTATAGTTACTATGTGCTTTTGCATTAAAAAACATTAAGAAAAAGAAATCAGACACACACACACACACACACACACACACACACAGTCAGATGTGCATTTAAATACAGTACTGCGCCCCACATGTAGTATGTGCTACATACATTTTTATACACACATATACATATATATATATATATATATATATATATATATATATATATATATATTTATATATATATATATATATTTATATATATATATCTGTATGTGTGTGTAGACACACATATACGGTTACACAAAATTTCCATTTTGATTTGTTTTTGTTGAAAGGACATGAAGTACACACAAAGGACATATAATTTAGTTCTCCATTACACGCACACACTCACACACACACATACACACACACACACACACACACACACACACACACACACACATTCATCTGCTTTTGTACTTTAGACACATACACAAACACATACACACACATATCACACACACACACACACACACACACACATATATATATATATATATATATATATATATATATATATATATATATATATATACATATATATCTGCAATATGGGTGCATGCAATTCATTATTTATAATAAACAACATAGTAGAGTTAAAAATTATTAATTAATGCATACATTCTAGTAAATGTTGCTTAATGTTTTACTTGGTCACTGTCACACATTGACTATGTGTTACAAATGCAGTCTTGGTCAAAGTTTTTATGTCAGTACTTTTTTTCTTTGTATTGCTAAGTGCATTTAATACTTGTTATTATCTTTGCCAATGTAGCCCAAGTCGTGGGTGAAAAGGGTCTTGGGACCAGTTCACTTTCCTGGTTACCAAAGTATAAATAAATATGAAATAGAAAAAAGGAAGCTGAACATAACAGAAATAATTAAGGAACTAGTAAAGCACATTTTAATTCTGCATCATACATGAGAGACAGAGGAAAAAAATCCCGCTGAAGGCACTGGGAAATAGCAGGTAGACTTAGTTTGGAGTCCTACTACTTGTCACTTGTAAATGTACAGCAGGGATCATTTACTGCAGTGAGAATTTTCACACCTCAGCATGAGAGTGTGGGGGAAGGTCTGTCATTTATTTTAGAAGTACAAAAAAGCACATTACAAAACCTTGCTATTTACCTACTTTCTTTTGCTGGAAGTAACTAACAGCTATTTATAGCACAGAATAAGCTCTGACAGACACATAAATGAGGCTCAGTCAGGGAAACATAGAAGTAACCCTGTTTCAGAAGGTGTATTTAGATGACAGTGCTTCATATTCCTGCCATTCTTTCTCAATGGCATGAGAAAACAACACCACTTTCGTATGTCTAGCATGACAATATTACAATATTGTTCATATATACCATATGGTATGGCCTTGCATGCAGCACTACATGCATTTCCATTTCATCTGAACAGTATGGCTACATCAAAATAATGTTATACACTAACACATTACTGTAACATACACCATTGTGCATGTTATACATTTCACATTTTCTATACAAGATCATGAATGCTAATAATGTAGATCTTGACTATGGTGTATGTGTATTAAGGCTGGTTATTGGACACAAACGAGCTGTGGACTTATTCAATGTAAGAGACATTTAGTTGCACATGTATATGTTCATGCATGGGTGCAGCTCTGCTGTACCAAGTATATTGTGCTGCTGCCTTCCAGAACAATGACTTTTGCTTCTGTGACTCCACACCTATTAATGTTTTCAGCTGCTGTGCCAGGAATATGTCAATAGGTCATTAAAAGTTGCAGTATACACCTTTTGTGTACTTGGCTATTGCTCCCAACATGTGACATGTCTGCAGTTCAGTATGTGTTTTGGTGTGCTGTGAGATCATTCTCGGAAAGAAAGGGCTTCAGAATTCAATTCACATGCCATGCCATCTGTCATTCTTGATCCACTATTCAGCTACAAAAATACTGTTTAAAACTGCAGTAATGATAATGGTGCATTCAGTCACCCTTTTAGACATGGTAGCACATGTATAGTTTGCTCCTCTCCTTTGTTTGTCCTTGTCAGTGCCATCCCCTGACCCCTGTGCTATCTGCTAGTGTATTATATGCATGTGTCAGCTCATCCCTTTGCATTTCCTATCTCTGTCCTTGTTATGTCTGCTGTCCTCTTTGTTACATTACATATTCTTGCTGTATACAGTTGCCATCTCTCATTTACCAGGACCTAAGCAATCCTTCTTCTCTCCAACTAAAATAAAATAAAAAAGATTTTTATCCCACAAAAAATGACCCATGCCCCTCTGACTTCCCCTTTCTTTCTTCCTTGTGAATTATCCATCTCTACCTTAACCCTCCCTATTCCCCATTCCTTTGGAGAGTCGTGTGTGTGTGTGTGTGTGTGTGTGTGTGTGTGTGTGTGTGTGTGTGTGTGTGTGTGTGTGTTCATAGGATCATAGGAGGTTACTAGGCTAATGGCCCTAGACCCTTTTTAAGCCTTGCCATTCATGCCCCGATTTTCTTAATTATCAATGCCACGGAATTTACAAACTGTCCCTGACCATAGGGGCCACAGGTGAACAAGCTGGGGTGAGTTTGCAATTTCCCATCCATTGGTCCAATTGTATTTGAACAAGCTTAGGGAAGAGCTCTGTTTCACATGAATGGGGAGTCTGTGTCAGAAAAGGGATATTCTCTGAGACACATACCTGTCCATCCAACATGTTTTGTTTATGTCACAGATGAGATTTAGATCCTTAGATTAGGTAGTTCTAATGCTGCTTGTTTTGCTAATGTGTAGCATAGCCATCAGGACTGGATCAGAGAATGCCTTGCAGGTTAAGCATAGATCACCCCTCTGCAGTCTGTAGGATACTGAGTGCAGGGACAAGGGTTTGAGGTGGTCTGCATAGGACATATTATTTACACCATGTATTCTTTAGTGAACAATGTCTGTGGCTGCTCCAGCTGTTGCAAATGCCTGGTCAAGTATATGCCGAAGTGTCCACAATACTTGATCATTGGTCTAATGAGGGCTGAGTATAGTGGGACTATGATTTCCTTAGATCTGGATGCCATGCCCTTACTTATAAGGTGTGCCACATAGAAGGATTTTCTCACTACCATGGTTACATGGTGTTCAAAGCTCTGGTTACTGTCAGCCTGAGTTCCCAATTCCTTTACCACTGGGTCTACTCTTAGGGGAGTGTTATTAGTGTTGTAACTTGCAGAGATGGTCATTTTCCCAAAGGATATAATTATGTATTTTTGCATTAAGTTTTAGGCCATGGTTCTGGCACCAGTTAACTGCCTGTGTCAGACCTTCCTGGGGAATATTACATCACTGGGAGATTCAATGATTGCACCCATCTTTCAGTCATTTGCAGATTTTGTCAGCCACAGGCTGTCTACATTTGCCTTGACTTCAGAGAAATATATTCCAAACAGGAAAGGTCCATGTACTGAGCCCTGTGGGACACCACTAGTAACAGGCATCTTGGTGGAAGTGGAGTCCCCCACCCTAACTTCATATGTCCTCGCTGTGAATAATTTGGCTATCCATTGAGTGACATAGGGATATATGCCCAAATTTGTGTGTTTGTCTATAATAACCCAGTGAGGTATTCTGTCAAATGTCTTTGTCAGATCAAAGCAGGCAGTAAGTACTGTTTTGCCCTCATCCATGGCTCTAGTAACCTTCTCGAAGAAGTTTACCAAGTTTAGTAGGCATGACCTGCCCCTGAGAAAACTGAACTCGGATGGGTCCAATGTTTGAAGATTTCCTATGTCTTTGTTTATAAGGGCCACAATAATTCTTTCCATGGCATTGCATATATGACTAGTCAAACTTATGTGTCTGTAGTTCCATTGGTCTGTACAGAGGAATGACTACTGCATTCCTCCATGCCCTAGGGATGAAACCTGTCTGGAGGCTGTGGATGAATACAGATTCTAATGGGTCTAACAGGTCATGCTTCAAGCTATTTAGGAGGCATCCTGGTAATTTATCAGGACCCATTGATGCAGTGTTTTTAGCTCTTGAGAGTGCAGTGAGCACCTGTTCTTTTCCCTCACACATCCCACTCCCTCCATTACTTCCTGCCCTACACAATTGCCTTCTCCTATTTACTGACACCACACCTGTCCTAATCTTAAAACAAACAAAAAGGGGAGCTATCTCAAAAAAAAAAAAAAAAAAAAAAAAAGGTTACCATGCCTCTCTGACCATCTCCCAGCCTACCCTTTATCCACTTTCGCCTTTCCCCTTTTCTTCTTTCCTACCCCACCCATTTCTTGTTTCTTGGTGAGAGAGAGTGTGTGTGTGTGTGTGTGTGTGTGTGTGTGTGTGTGTGTGTGTGTGTGTGTGTGCGTGTGTGTGCTTGTGTGTGTGTGTGCGTGCGTGTGTGTGTGTGTGTCTGTGTGTGCCTGCATGCGTTCATGTGTGCGTGTGCATGTGTGTGTGCGTGTGTGCATGTGTGTGCGTGTGTGCGTGCGTGCATGTGTGTGTGTGTTCATGTGTGTGTGCGTGTGTGTGTGTGTGTGTGTGCGTGTGTGTGCGTGTGTGTGTGTGTGTGTGTGTGTGTGTGTGTGTCTGTGTGTGCCTGCATGCGTTCATGTGTGCGTGTGTGTGTGTGTGTGTGTGTGTGTGTGTGTGTGTGTGTGCGTGCGTGGGTCTGTCTGTGTGTGTGTGTGTGTGTGTGTGTGTGTGTGTGTGTGTGTGTGTGTGTGTGTGTGTGTGTGTGTGGGTCTGTCTGTGTGTGTGTGTGTGTGTGTGTGTGTGTGTGTGTGTGTGTGTGGGTCTGTGTGTGTGTGTGTGTGTGTGTGCGTGTGTGTGTGCACGCATTCCTCACACAGGCCTCACTCCCTGCATTACTGTGGACCCCTCCTTTGTTTCTCTTTGTCACTCCTATCACTCTGTCCTACTGTGTTGTCTGCCTGGATATTGTAGGCATGAGTCACCCTGTAACTTGTGTTGTGCCTGCCTGTTCTTGTTGTGACTGCTGTTCTATAGGTTATGTGCTCATGCACTATCAAATTATCCTCTCCCATATGCCAACACACAACCAATCCTTATTCTCTCCAAGAAAAGGGGGTCTGTCCCTGAAAAAATACTCATGCCCCTCTGACCATTCCTCTAACTATCATTTCTCTTATTTTATGTGTATCTCTATCTACCCTTGCCATGTTTTCCTTTCCTAGCTCTCCCATTCTTTGAGGGCATGAGATGTAAGTGTTCAAACACGTCACACTCCTCAAATAAATTTAGATTATTACTCACTGAATTATGTATTTTGTCTTCTTTTTTTTTTGGCTTTATCTACACTGCGGATTCTGCAATATTCCAACATTCTGCAATATTTTTTTCTGCAAACATACGTAACATTTCTGCTTTGTTTGTACTTCATAAATATTCTATGTTTCAATACATATGTACACTCTTTTATTTATTTTATTTATTTATATTTGTTTACTGTAACAATTTTAGGCTTGGCCCTGGTTAAATACAAAATATTTCACAAAAAAATACAGATGCGGTAATAATTTATCAGGACCCATTGATGCAGTGTTTTTAGCTCTTGAGAGTGCAGTAGGACCTGTTTTTCCCTCACTCATCTCACTCCCTCCATTACTTCTTGCCCTACATAATTGCCTTCTCCTATTTATTGACACCACACCTGTCCTTCTCTTCAAACAAACTAAAAGAGGATCCATCTCAAAAAAAAAAAAAAGGTTACCATGCCCCTCTGACCATCTCTGAGCCTACCTTTTATCCACCTTCACCTTTCCCCTTTTCTTCTTTCCTATCCCACCCATTTCTTGTTTCTTGGTGTGTGTGTGTGTGTGTGTGTGTGTGTGTGTGTGTGTGTGTGTGTGTGTGTGTGTGTGTGTGGGTCTGTGTGTGTGTGTGTGTGTGTGTGGGTGGGTCTGTCTGTGTGTGTGTGTGTGTGTGTGGGTGTGTGTGTGTGGGTGTGTGTGGGTGTGTGTGTGTGTGTGTGTGTGTGTGTGTGTGTGTGTGTGTGTGTGTGTGTGTGTGTGTGTGTGCGTGTGTGTGTGCACGCATTCCTCACACAGGCCTCACTCCCTGCATTACTGTGGACCCCTCCTTTGTTTCTCTTTGTCACTCCTATCACTCTGTCCTACTGTGTTGTCTGCCTGGATATTGTAGGCATGAGTCACCCTGTAACTTGTGTTGTGACGTCCTGTTCTTGTTGTGACTGCTGTTCTATAGGTTATGTGCTCATGCACTATCAAATTATCCTCTCCCATGCGCCAACACTTAACCAATCCTTATTCTCTCCAAAAAAGGGGGTTTGTTCCTGAAAACAAAATTACTCCTGCCCCTCTGACCATTCCTCTGACCATCATTTCTCTTCTTTCATGTGTGTTATCTCTCTTTCTACCCTTGCCCTGTTTTCTGTTCCTATCTATCCTATTCCTTGAGGGCACGAGATGAAAGTGTTCAAACACACCACACTCCTCACATAAATTTAAATTATTGCTCACTGAAATGTGTTTTTTCTCTTCTTTTATTTTTTTTTGTCTTTATATATACTGTGGATTCTGCAATATTCCAACATTCTGTATTTTTTTTCTGTAAACACACATAACAATACTGCTTTGTTTGTACTTTATAAATATACTGTGTAGCAATACATATGGACACTATTTTATTTATTTTATTTATTTATATTTGTTTACTGGACCAGTTTTAGGCTCTGGTGAAATACAAAACATTTCACAAGCAAAAAATACGGAAATGTAAGCAATAATAGATTAGGTTATACTGGTTGCATAGCAAAAATTTGTATTTATACATTCTAGTGAACAAGTACAATACAATGTACAATATAGGGGATTATGATTGTGTCACCGATCATAACCTGCTTATTATGTGTTTCGCTCTAGAGGTGAATTTCTTGGCATCCACACCTAGAACACATAACAAAGCATTATGATTGATGACCTGATTATAAGTCTTTGTAGTGCATGGAGCTATTGCTCCGTGTACTACTAGTTACAGAGAAAATGTGTTTTTATGGCTTTCAAAGCTGTTAAGCACTTGGAGGCAGTGTCAGAAAAGCAGTTTAATACTTTCCATTACATTTACGATCAACTTTCATGGCTCTCAGTGGTCCAGATTTTTGTCTTATTTATTTGGTCTGTTCTTCATAAAATCCGTGGTTGACAAATCATGGAGTCACTGGTCAGATTTTTGTCTCATTTGTTTGTTGTGTTCTTCATAAAATCCATGGTTGACAAATCATGGAGTATTGAAGTCAATGAACAGTGACATATATTTGAGTTTCAGAGTCCATAACTTTCAGAAATAAAAAACATGAACCCATCCATTATTCTAGCTACTTTCTAAGTAATAAGAGGAAGGGACACATTATCCCTTTGGACAGCAGTACTGCCACTGTCATTTACTGGTCAATACTGGCAGATGTGGCTGCCTAACACTGGACTCAGCCCTAACAGCTTAAGCAGGGGGTGCTTAACAATCGTTAAGGTTGGGTCTCACACCACTTTAATGCTTAACTAATTTGTCTTTTTCAGAATTTTGGAGCATAATCACCACCACTCCATGCACTGCATCTACATTAGCTTCTAAAGTGGGTAAATCTTCAGTAAATCTTGAGAGATGAAAAGAGCCTTGAAAAGGAGATATAGTGTGTTAGGTGCTGTGTTTAAGCAGGAGCATTTGGCGTGGATGAAGAAGTGCTTTTTCAATTGCATTTTGAATTTGGAGTAAGTGTTGATTTCCTTTAGGTCAATGGGCAGAGCTTGCCAAATAGTAGGTGCCTGAGAGGACAAAGCATGTGCAGTGTTGTGGAGTTTGGTTCTAGAAGTAGTCAGAGTTTGGTTCTAGAAGTAGTCAGAGTTTGGTTCTAGGAGTAGTCAGAGTTTGGCTCCAGGAGTAGTCAGAGTTTGGTTCTAGGAGTAGTCAGAGTTTGGTTCTAGGAGTAGTCAGAGTTTGGTTCTAGGAGTAGTGAGTGATGTATTGGGTTGTATGATGAGTTTTTTTTTTCATGAGGTCTAGATGCAAGGGGAGTTAAAGTCTGGAGATGAGTAGTTTGCTGATTTGGGATCCTAATGGCAGGTTAGATCTTTGTTTTAAGGGGTACACATTTGGCTTTTTCTAGGGTGATGCTCACAGAAAGGCAAGGTTGTAATGACTCAACAGGTGCAGTCAGAGATGGTCTGAAGTATAGTAATGTTTTTCTTAGAGGCAAAAGCAAAAATTGGAATCCCATATTCAAGTTGAAAAGGGAGAACTTCTCAGCCAATGGCTGTTCTTGATGGTTAGGATAGAAAAGGGGAGATCTTTTTTGGACCAGAAAAGGAGGGAGTTTATTTTGGCTCTTACCTTGCCTATGTAAAAATAGAAGTTAAGTGACTGATCAAGCTATAATCTTAGGCATTTCAAGGTGTAGGTTTTCTCTATGGAACTGTTCTGTAAGTAAAAGATAGTTAAAGAGCCAAGTCCTTAGTGAATTTTCTGTGAATTTCCAAAAAACATAGTTTTGTTCTTGGTGGGGTTGAGAAGTAGTTTATTATACATATGCTATTGGTGGAGCTCATGTCTGACTGGAGCTGGCATTGTATATTGGTATGACAGTGACCTGATCGGTAAATAACCATGCCATTAGCATAGAAGATAAGTGGGAAATAAGGGAACTCACAAAGACATTTGTTAATGAATATGGAAAAGAGGAGAGGAGGGGGCAAGAATGGATCTTTATGATGCACCTTTGGTAATATGTGTAGATTCTGACTGGGAGAATCCTATTTTAACTCTGAAGTTTCTGTCATTGATGAAGTTTTTAAACCAGGAAGTGGTGTCTGGGCTGATACCAATTTCAGTTAGTTTTGGAAAACATAATGGTCACTGAGGCCAAATGCCTTTGACAGGTCTATAAATATGGCACCTGTAAGGAGGCTACTATCAGAGATTTGCAGGATGTCATCAGTCAGGGACCAAAATGTTCTCATAGTACTTCATCCAGGCCAGACTCCATGTTGTTTGGAGGACAGCAGGTAGTACTGCTGGATATATATAGAGAGAGAGTTGGACGTAGACCATCTTTTCTAGAAGGCTGCCCAGAATTGGGAGGATGGATATTAGACGTAAATGAGAGGTATCTTTTGGGTTGGTTTGCTTTGGGAATGGTTTAATTAGAGCAGATTTCCAAATGTGTGGCATGCTGTTTTGTGTGAGACATACATTATATATGCAGGTGAGAGGAAGACACAGATGTTCTCTGCATTTATATATGAACTGGGCTGTGCCTGAAAATTGTCTATTGTAATCACTGTACTACCCCAGTAAACAAACTAAATAAATACATAAATAAATAAAAGAGGGGTTTATATTGTCATATCCTGGAGAGGTGTCAGTAGGAATATTTTCAAGTAGAATAGAGACTTCTTTGGGACATATGCATTTGAAGTGGAAAAGGAGGATGAATGGCGGTAGGGTGGGCAATGCATGATCTGTTAGAGGTGTGGTATTTATTGATGGGAGATTGCTAAATTCTTTAGGGAAATCTTCTGGAGAAAGTTTTGCTGTACCACACTAAATAGTGTTTGTAAACAGGGTTTCATAAGGATGTATTTTTTTTTTCCTGTAAGAATGTTAACTTCTTCCCAAACGTGTATGGGGGAAAGTAAGAGGATAATTTGTTTCTTTGTTTTGGAGATTTCTTTTGTGTCTTCTAATAGACTTATTGGCTAGCTTACATAAGGCTATAAAGGAGGTGTGGTCATCAGTTATGGAGGTTTGTTTCCACTTTTAACATGTTTCATCCATTAGAGTTAAAAAATGTTTCAGTTCTGTGGATAGCCACTTAGTTTTGGTTGGTTTATAAGACCTGTGGATAAGTGGGAAGAATTTGTCTTGCAGCTGGAATAGAAACTCGGTTATGCTTACAGCTGCTGTATTAGGACTCTATAAGAAGAGTATATAATTCCAGCTCTGAGATGTGATAAAGATTCTGAGTTTGTCAGTATTAGTGCTATTCTGGTTTCTGAAGGCTATTAATATCAGTGGTAGTTTTATTGGATGGTTGGCAATTCTAAAGATGATTGAACAGTGGCCGCTTAGTGATAGCGGCAGAATGTTTATGTTGGAGATGGAGTGTGGTACGTTTATAATAATTAGATCAAGTGTGGACTGCTTGGAGGATCTACGGTTAGGTCTTGTTTCTTTTTGAGTTGAAGGAGACCCGGGTCTGCTAGGAAAGTACCACTATTGGATAAAAGAGGGCCAAGATAGTTAAGACTTAAGTCACCTAGAATGATTATGTTATTATTTTGGGACAGTTATTAAGGATGTTAGTGATAAGTGATTTTAATGTATTTAGGAAAGAAGGTGATGGTAGGCTGTAGTAATTAGTAGTTATTTGCCACAGTGAGTTCAAAATCTTACAAGAATCTAGTTAGGACCAGAGTCTGAGGAGGAGTTTCAATGGGCAATGACTTTTAGGTTTAGGTTATTTTTGTACATAATTACAGAGCCTCCACCAGATGGTTTGGCTGGTCTGGCATTATTAATATACTTGTAAGAGGTTCGAAGGTGTTAGAAATTGAGGGAGTCTTGTCTGACCTAGGATTCTGCGACTGCTAAAATATCTAGGTCATGTTGTGATACAAAATCACTTATGTGGTTTAGCTTGTTTCTGATGTTATGGGCATTGAAGAGGGCACAGATCAGAATAGGAAGCGAGTAGTTCTGATGTAGAGGAAAGGGAGTTGTTAGACTCACTGTTACTCTCTATAAGGAGTATAAAGATTATGGAGGATAGTCTAAATGAGGTCTTTGGTGTTTTTAGACAGAGAAAAATGTTTCTGAGTCTTAGTAATCATATAGAAGAGTGATTCTGACAGTGGTGAGCTGGGGGGTGGATTTGGTCTGATTAATGGGGGCTTTTATGTGGTCCTTTGTTGGTGTGAAAGCTATAGCAGAATGGGGTAATACATGGTGATGTAATGATTGGTTGGGTAAATGTTTTATGCAAATGTTGGGTATTCATTGTAGGGGTGAGGGAAGTGAAAAGGTAAGAACAAGGTAGAAAAGGTTAAGTTTTGGAAGGAGGAACATTTTATTGATTGGATGTGTGTTGTGTTTGTATAGAAAGTTGTACATGAGAGTTAAGACTTCCAGTATTATTGTAGTACTGACTATGAGGGCAGTGTGATAAGAGGGTTTTCTGTTTTTTATGGTAGTGTCTTTTTAAGAGGTGTGTCTTGAGGGTGTGACTGTGGGTAGAGATCAGACCAAATATACTGGATGGTCTGGGGGTGGCTGGGGATTTGGAGGTGGGAGGAAAGTAAAGCAGGAGACAGCTACCATTTTCATGGGAGTTAATCAGTTAGGGCCTGTACATAGCAGTGACCTCAAAAAGGGTAGGTACAAATGCACAAGCTGTTCTCAGTCTTTACAGGGTGATTTTGCTATACTTGTTTCACACGCCACCCACAAACACACACACACACACACACACACACACACACACACACACACATGCTCACGCGCATGCGCGCGCACACACACACACACACACACACACACACACACACACACACACACACACACACACACACACACACACACACACACACACACACACACACACAAATGCTCTCACCTGCATCATATGCCAAGTATTCTCATGCTATATTACATAAGCATGACACATTCAATGCACATATCTTTCAAACTGCTAATTCTGAATACGTCTGTCATTTGTTGCCTTCTTTATACTTGAGCTGTATATCGCACATTGCAGCATATCTTTGTTCCCTTGGCAGATTGCATTCACCTACATGCCAGTTATGCAGTTAAAATGCTTTCAGTATTGCACAGGTTGGCAGATAGTCTCCTTATCTAAATATACTCTGCCGTATGATGCCAAATGTTTAGAATCCAGCACTGTATGTCTTAGACAATAGAACAGGTTGACTGTGCAAAAATGTGCCAAACTACTTGTCCATTGCTGAAATATCACACAAGACTACAAATGCAGAAAACACTATAAACACTGAGAAATTGGGATGCCACTAAAATGAGCCATAATGAATACAACTGTCACTCTGCGTAAACTTAACAGATAAGATTTAGATATGAAATCTAAAATGTCTTCAATGTATAAATTTAAAGCTATTATGTGTACTTATATATACTGTGTATAATGTAATGTAAGTCTGAAAGAAAAGTCTATGTGCCTTTAAATATACCTTGTGAATGGAAGGTTCCCACAGTTTTAGTCAGGAATCTGTTGTATTAGCTAGATGAAAATTCAGGCACAAAAAGGAGAATTGGCTTGGCTTAAAATAGCCTGCAAGGGCAGTAAGCCTAGTATGCCCTATGAACCTATAGCAGCACATTACTTGACAATTGTTTTGGTGTATGAGGAGGAAGCCTGCAAGCAGACAAGAAGAAGTTAGATCCTTAAGCAGAAGACAGACCGAGATTAAGCTGCAGGTGGTCTAAAGACCCTGGAGGCATGCAGTGGAACCATCCAGTCAGAGCCTGTTATAAATGTTTATCTGGTACAGATACCCCTGAGAGAGTCTCATAGTCTTAATGGAGGACAACAGTAGGGTTAACAGCAATGACAGGAATAAAACATAGTTAACAGCACACCACTGACAGACTCCTGCTATGGAGAGGCTGTGGGGTGTATTGTGGTTCCTGCATTGGGAAAGTAAACAGAAATACAACACAGTCATGTATTTAGCAAAAACAATACTGACAGCAACACATATACAACACAGTAACAGGGGCTGCAGACACTCACGAGATAAACACTGCACCTGTACACCAGATGGGCATGTCTTGAAGAATATTCACATAAATGTCATGTATCACATGTGTGATACACATTGATGCAAGCTATGACAATTTTGCTGTCTGTGACAAATACTAATGTGATATATGAAAAGTAACAACACCTTCATGCGTAACATTTTAAAATCGATATAACTTGTAACATCTTTATAGTTCATGAGTGGGATTAGAACCTCTCGCACTATATATATATATATATATATATATATATATATATATATATATATATACACACACATATATATGTTGAATGGAGGTCCAAAGAAAACCATCATGCCACAGGGGTCTGCATGCCTTTCATATGAAAATACTACAGAAAGCAACAATTGAATAACCTACGGAAAGTGTCAGAAAACCTCAGGATCCATAAGCAGGCCACAGACAGCATGGATCCAGAAAAAAAGGAGGTCATTTTCCCACTGTACTCATCCCTCATTAGACCCATTATAGAGTGTAATGCCCCATTTGGTATGTGCCTCACAAGACATCTGCAGCGGCTGGAAAGGCTACAGAAATACCTCACTAAAAGAATCACAGGCCTAAAGCAGATGCCATATGCTGACCATCTAAGAAAACTCCAGCTATACTCTGTGGCATATCGTCTACTCGGAGGTGATCTCTGCTTAACATACAAGGCCATGTCAAACCCTGAGCTGTTGGACATGCTCCACTTAAAGAAATCCCAATCCCTCAGTGCCACACGCTCCAGGGATCTAAACCTTGTCATCACAATGAACAAAACATGCTGGAGGGATAGGTGCCTTACCCGGAGAATCCCCATACTCTGGAATAGACTGCCCATACATGTCAGGCAGAGCGCCTCCTTGGCCCTCTTCAAAGGGAACCTTGATGATTGGATGGGAGATAGGAAATTCACCCCGGGGATCATGTCAGTCGCCCTGCTAGACAGGGGTCCAGATAAGTAAATATTGTGGGAAGAAATATCCAGGGAATTGTTATGGCTAGGCTTGCATAGGCCCTAGGGCCGATAGCCTAGTACCAACCTATGAACCTATGATCCTTTGTATATTGAGCCAGTGGTGAGAACACCTTTGTTAAGGAGCATCATTGAAGAAATATCCATAACAGCACGTATGTTTGACAGTTTTATTAAGAAACATGAATTAAGAAATATCTGTAATATCAACATAACATAGGACACACAGATAGCGTTGGAATCCGTAGGTTTCCTTAGTTACACCACAGAGTGCAAGGAATTACCAGTAAGAGCTGAGGATGATCAGTAAGCCTGCCTTTATAAACTGTTCACATTTGCATGTAAATCTGTCTATACGACTATACAGGGGACTCAAATCAATTATTTAAAACAGCAACACTTACAAGCATAAATTTCAAACAAATATCAGTCCGGTAAGTTATAACAACTTCTGTTAAAGATCATATTTTGAGTAAAAATTCATTTAAACAGGTACCTTTGGAAATTACTGACTTGAACAGATGTAATAATCACCAAAACAAAAATGGTGCTACATGCCAATGTACTTCTCACTCCAAATCACAAAAACAAAGTGCATCTAATGTGCACAACCTTTAATTACCATTTGTGCCATAGATATTTAACGGTGTTCACAAAAATCCAAGGTTTTGGAATCCCATTTGCACACCTCCATATAAATTGGATTAATGTGCTGTAACACTCAGGTGTAATGCATAAACACCCAATAGGTATCAATAAACAGTACCATGTGTGGCAAGTGCCCATTATCTGCCAATGATCTGACAGCATGACATCAGAGCCATTTTCAAATATTGATTTTGATGCATTTACAGATCAGACGATTGCTATGTGTGAAGTGAGTGGGGCCTCAGTGAGCATTTCTCTGTTGCACTTTTCAGGATTTTTCCATTTGAGGATCATGATGGCTACTTTGAGGAGGCCAAGACATGTCCATGTACCCAAGTGGACCAATAAAGAGACAACCCATGTGTTGACTATATCTGCCAGATTGGAGCATCAGATAAGAGCCAGGCCCAGGAAATTTGCCATGATAGACGAATGGAACCAGATTGCGATAGAGCACCGACAACAGACAGGGATCTACCTTACTGGATTGCAGGTTTGCCACTACTATGATTTGATTCCTGTGCTGTTAATTTATTTAATAATGTTTATAATATACATAATCATAATCTTTGTAGATGTACATATGTTTTACAACATATAATGACATCACTTTACACAGCCACTGTCCTCATGCATCACTGACAGCTACAGCTGTCCTCATGCATCACTGACAGCTATAGCACCTAGACCGCAGATGACTGCGCACTTCAAGGTTTTCCGTTATACACACAGTATTGCCTACTGCACAGTTATACATCAGAATAAAAACTCATACATAACCTCTTTAATTTATTCCTCTTAATAAAGTAAAGAGTAACATTTATTTAAGCCAAAAAAGAATGCCTGTCCGACTGTTCAGACATATGTTATCAGTTATGTGTTGATAGTTGCTCTGTCTTTACAATAAAATGTCCAATAAGTGTTTGCAGTTTCTGCATTCATAAATTTTCCACAGGAATTCAAATAACACCTGCAGTACCTGTTTGTTAAAATGAGAACCCTGCTGCCTGTTAGCTCAGTCTGTAAGGAAACAGGATACCATACCTACATCTGAGTATGCTGTGGGTTTCAATTCACATAGGGGGAAACATATCTGAAACTGTTATCTTAGTTTACTTCACCCATAGCATTTCTTTGAAGAAGCATACTCCAATAATTGATATTAATGTTTATGTTGTGCATGGTTACATATGACTGAGTTAGTCACTGAATTCCTACAAATATGCCCGTAATCCATAGCACTCTGTTAACATCAGTTTTCTAACAACAGGGTTAGTAGAGCTGTACTTGTTTACATAAGAAGAATGGATGTTGGCTGTTAGTTTGCCTTCTAAGGAAACAGGCAAGCATGCTGTGTGCTTCAATCCACATAGGGGAAACATATCTGAAACAGTTATCTTGGTTTAATTCACCTGTAGCATTACCTTAGACAAGCATATTCTATGTGTTAATATTATCGTATATGTTGAGCATGGTTGCAAATAACTCAATTATTCATTGAATTCTACATATTTATAATCCATAATGGTCTGTTAATATCAGCTTTTTAACAGCAGGATCAATAAAGCTGACCAATGCTTTTGTTAATATTGTATACTTTGTAAAAGTGCTATCAAGTTGTGTATTATCGTTAAATATTACATTCTGTTCAAGAGCACCATCATCCTCATCTTTTGAGGGAGTGGGATGAGCAGACAGTGCAGGGAAGATTTATTTGCTTAGTGATGTGCACTTTGCTGAGAAATATCATTGTCCTCACACATACCTTACTGTGTCCGTTATGTACAGCAACTTGTATGGTTCTGTTCACAGAAGCTCTATGATTCATGACACTGTCCCACTGTCTGAGGAATGACTTTCCATTACTGTTAATGTTTCTGAACACAGTGCTGACATGAATTAAGTTTTTCAAACTCTTTACCTATATGACATGTTCATACTTTGAAATCCTAAGCCAGGATCCATATTAGTAGACCATCCCCATCAGAGTGATGTCATAAAACCAAGTATTTTCACTGCAATCAAAACATGCATTTCAGTCATCATGGATTAGCTAGGCAGGTGGTTGTCAAGGTAAGAGTTTGGATGTGTATTGTAGTTACTGGTTTAAATTGCATGCCCTCCAATCTGTGTGTATAACATTGAAAAGTGTGTATGGTGGATATCTAACATTCTTAATGAACAAATTGTCTAGAAATTGTTCTGAGCAATGGTGGTATAGTGGTGTAGTGGTTAGAGTTGTTGCCTTAGAGGTTCCCCAGTTTGATTCTTGGCTGGGGTGCCTTCTGTGTCTGCATGTTCTTCCTGTGTTTGTGTGGGTTTCCTTCTAAAGACATGCAACAGTTGGCCTGGATACTCTAAATTGGCCATAGGTGTGAGTGTGTAGTACAGATGCACTACTGCAGCAAGGCTAGCCACCTGGTGGTGTAAACCTTGGCTCTAGATAATTGTCACTGTTGAGTGATACACTGACCCCAAGTGCAAACATGGAAAAAGGGGTTGAGGATGGATGGATGTTCTGAGCAATGATTATCATTGTTATTTGAGGACTACATCATTGGTCCTTTCTGTTTTCAAGCAATGAGGATCAGACCTCTCAACTGTACAGATTTTTGCCTCTTATTTTTGGTCTGTTTTTCATAAAATTGTGGTTTTCTGACAAATCATTGGCAAATGTATGAGGAGTGAAGTCAGAAAATAATGACAGACATTTGAGACTCAGAATTTCTACCTTTCAAGAAATTCATGCTCATGCAAAACCTGTTATTCTATCAACTTTCTATGTTTGTAAGAGCAAAATTTACAAACTGTCCCCATTTTTGAGCCTTTGTCCCCCCGTTATTTAAGGCTTTGTCCGGATTTCCTGCTATAAGAAGTTGAGAGACATGATCAGACCAGGAACCAAGCTCAGTGCATCAGGCTTGAAGAGCAGCAGAAGGAGAGAGGTAAGCTGATTACTTTTTCTGTTTTATGAAATGAAATGCATCTGATTCTGTATAAAAGCTAGTCTTTTTCACAGTAACCTGTATTTGATTAGAATGCAGAAATACCCATCATGCATCAGTAAGGTAAGTGAAATTATTACACTATAGCTGTACTTAAATTGTGATTTAAATCCAAAAATATTAAACTGTTATATGGCATTAACCACTGTTTCACCAGCTAGTTTTTGAGTTGTTTCCCACAATCTAAATGACAGTTGAATTTGTATATATATATATATCACATATATTGTTAGCACAAGTTAAAATATATAGGTTTTAGAATTTTGATTATTGCTTTTGGTATGTTGTTTGTGTGTATATTGTCTTTCTTTGCACTTATTTGTAGTATATAGTGTACTATTTATACAATATCTGTTCATAATATCTTATACAGCTAGGTATTTTTGTAGCAATTCATAATCACTAAGAATCATTAGTAAATTTGCAAGCTACTGATTGGTACTAATTTTAAGGAAATAATGCATACTGTTAACACTTGTTGGCTATTTACATAAATCATTAGTATGGGACCGCTGGACTTTCTCCTATCTGACGACGACAATGAGCACATGCCAGGCCACTGCTAGAGTCTTCCAATGATGATGCAGCCTGGAGAAGACAATGCCAGGACCGGAAATAAAATATTATCAGGAAAAGATTTGTGAGGTTGTATTCAGTGTGTTTCGAACACAAACGAGGGACATGATGGGGACATTTTTTTAGGATATTGCACAAGCTATGTGCGATTCATTCAGGGAGATAGTTTGTGAGGTCATTCATGAGTTTCAGCCCCATCAGCTTGGTACCATCAGTCTGTAAATTTTGTTATGTGCTCCACTTGTGTCATGCTGCCAACATGCTGATTGCGATATAATTGACTGGGCTGTATATGCACTCTTATGCATGCATACTGTGTAGCTGTCGCGCTCATGTGTTATTGGCATGTGACATTTTCTTCTGTTTCAGTGTGTGCATTACACACATTAACACATTTCAGTTTCTTCCCACATTCAGCTGTCCATGCATTGTGGCAGTTAACTTGCAGCTAGTACTGCAAGATGTAGCCTATAAACGTGTTTTACTGGGGCAAATGACATACATGTTATCCATAATCCATCACTATCACTGTGGTATGGCTTGGAATTGCGTATTGCCATATCATGTATGTGCAACAGAAGGACATGTCATTCTACAGGTGTTTTTTTGGTGACAGTTGTGATGTCCCGCATGCTTGATGCAGGGTTGTGCGCCATGGGTTTTGCAATACTGATACCATGTGGGATCGTATAAGGTATATTCTGTCTATGTGCAGTCCTCCTTTAATGACTGCATCAAACAGCAATGCAGCATTAATCTATACACAGTGTTACGGATAATTTACTCTTTAACAGTACATTACATTGTGTTTGCAGTATCTTAAATGTGCACAGCCATTACTTATTCACATAATTTCACATCTTCTGCAAATAGTTGGACTCATTAACTGATTGTATATGTGTGTGCACATAGTCGGATCCATACTGACACACAATTGTACCTTTGACATGTGAGCATTCACTGACTTACTGCTGATGTGCTGTAATGATGCTCACAGGCGTATCCTCTGCTCTGTAAGGAGCAGGGTGGGTGACATACACCTACATTTGTTTATTCCACATTTGCATGACAGTAAGTGTATGTGCTTCAAATTTTTAGCTTCCTTACCTATGCATGTTGGTGTTACATGACTGCACATTACTGTGTATGTAAGTTGTATGCATGGCCATTTCTGTGGACATCAACAATCATTCTGCTCATGTGACATACATTTTTCATTTGGTCAAATGCATTTTGGTTTGGCTTCTACAGCACCCTGTGTGCTGTGCACATGCATTTGCAGTGTGTCAACTTACCTTGTCCTGCTTTTCCCTGATGTGGGCCCAGGTTGCCCACCTCCTTTCCACTTATGTATTTCCCTGTTATATTTTGCAGATATGTTTGCCTTTATTGTAATTATTGACCATTGCCATGTATTAGTTTTGACATGGTGAACATGTGCCAGATGTATGGCCATTTTACAATGCAGGACATGTGCACACAAATCGCTGGCTACTGCTTGCAATACATCCTTGTTCTCATTATACTTGTGTGTTAAACAGTGCACTTTTTGACATTAATGTGCATAACCTGCTGCATTTATTAAGCTGTAGTGTTATATTTTTGTAAATATTCTTACGTCTTTGTTTTGTGTGTGTGTGTGTGTGTGTGTGTGTGTGTGTGTGTGTGTGTGTGTGTGTGTGTGTCTATATTGACCTTGATTTCATGTACATTCCATTTAGGGCACTGAGAGTCACACATGCACATCTACACGTGTGTGTTGCCTTTGACATGGCATATATGTGTAACATATATGTATTCCATTACACATTTGTTTGGGTTGTGTACACCTACTTGTGTATGTAGCAGCCATGTTGTTGTTTTTCTGCAGTACTTCTGTTTGGCACTTTGCTTGGTTGTTTGCCTTTCACATCCACGGTTGTAGGTTTGGCTCTGTCCTCTGCTAGAGTTATCTGTGCATTGTTAGACTTGCATTTGCTCATTTATGATGCTGCTTGTCTTACACTTGCACTGCTGAGAGACTACTTGGATATGTGTTTATTTATCCAATTTGTACTGTGATCTTAATTTATTCTCCTCCAGCACATATCTACCATTGGTCATACACATCCAGGTATGACTGTCACACAGTTTGCAACATTTCATAACATGATAGTGCATAGGTAGTTATGTTTTCTGCATTCCACCATGGCTGGTATGCATCTCCACCCTGTTTGACAACTTTCCATTCCTCGTGTGGTGCAGTGTGCCATCTGTGTAACTTAACTGTCCTGTTTTTTTCCCAACCTTTGTCTGTTTTGTGTTATGATATTTGTTCTATGGCTATATCCACTGTGATGTCCTTCTCCTCCTCTTTCCCTATGTTTACCTTTCCTTCTATTCTTAAAAAAAGGGCCTATCCCACCCCAAAAAAAATGTCCATTCCCCTCTGATTCTCCTATTCTAACATCCCTCTTGTGTGTCCCTCTTCTTTACCCGTACCTCACATCTTCTTTTCTACCTCCCACTTTCCTTGGGTGTGTGCATTACTCATGTTCCTCACACAAGTCCCGAACCCATTGTTAGCAAATGTTAGCTGTGACAATGTGGCCATGATTACCCTTCACCTGTATTAATTTTTTTATTAGAAATGTTATGGATTCCATTGGAATCCATAAGCGCAAGCAGGCATATTTTATTAGTACATGTTATACGGAGATATCTGTTGTTGTCTTTGAGCTTACTACAAAGATTGCTGACAATATATATTACAAATGGCACTGCAGCTTTGAAGCAAGTAAATTGTTTGTTAGTACATGAATTACAGAATTATCCGTAGTTGTCTGTAATGTTTCTGGACAAATTTGTGGGAAAAAAATGCATTACGAATGCCATACAGCTTACATTGGGATAGTTGGCATTCTTCTTTTTTTTTGTATCATAACAGAGTCAGTTACATTATGTAGTTTTCCTTAACCTTACTGGACAGATTCTGTTATATATGTGTCTGTGTAACTATCAGGATGCTTGAACTGTGATTATCATCCTGTAACTTTGCTAATGTACAACATGTACTTATGGATTACTTGTGGATTTGTTTAGTGCACTGTTGCTACTGTGAAACTCCATTGTGCACTGAGCTATTCGGAGTTTCTTGTGGTACATTTACATATTACAACGTTATCTGCAAGTTTGGCACTGATATTGACGAATGCAAAAATCTGTAGACTTTATAGAATCCAGCCCATCATAAAAGACTAAATCCATAATACCTTACCATCAATATTAATATATAAGCTACTACTTTTCAATGCTAAGTGCAGCAAGAGGGGAGTCATATCCTAGAAAGACAAGTCGTCAGGTATGTCTTGCAGGTGAAACTGCAAGTACAGAAAATTAGCAAATCATGAGTTACAGTATTAGTGAAACCATAATGTAAGAAAGCAGTCATTCATCTACAAAAGTATGATGTTTTGATTACCTGTAATGTTTTTTTTTTTTTTTGGTTGGTCATGATAAATAAACAAATATTGAGTTGATGGTAAAATTAAAACATCAAATCATGTCATACTTTTCATTTTGTTTTCAAGCTGCTTGCAGTTTTAACTTCAGGAGTATACCCAAAAATAAATTAAACACAGAACCATGAGAAGCATAACATGCAGTTTAAGTAAGAAATGTGTGTACTCTGTCATCAAACATGAGGATCACAGAAAACCAAAACAGTGGTGATGTCACCATTTTGTGTCTAGAAAGATCTAAAGGAATAGACCCCTCCTATAGTCTATTCCTACTGGACAAGAAAGACAATTTACACTGATGAACATTGATTGTGGGTTTGACAATCACTAATTGATAAAGATGGAACCAGACTATGCCAGTTGGTGGTTGTATTCTACTGTAAATGTTTGGAAACAGAAATGGGTGAAGAGATATTTGGGCTGCAGAATTTTATTTTGATGTTTTAATATTTGTTAATCTAGAATGTTCAAATAGATTGTTTTCAGGGTTACCCCTGAGGGTTGTTTTGGTTAGCTGACTGGTTCAAACTCACACAGTATGTAAGGAAAGACTGTGCGATCCAAACTATTCACAGTGGGGGGTCTTATTTATTATTTTATTTTTAATTTAATTTTGCACCCCACTGCTTGCTAGCCATCATGCTCCCCATGATTTATCGGTACATTTGCTCTTCACAGGGTAACAGCTGTTCCTTGCCCATTCATTCCCCATGAGCTGAGAGCCAATTTTGATCTGCATTTAGTTTAATTAGACAAGCGAGTTTTTATGATAGTTATACATTTCCCAGTCAGTTTTCCCTTTAACAGTAGTAGGTAGTGGTATTGCCCATAAACAAAGCATCAGTCTTCCCATCTATGGCATGGCTAGGCAACCTTCACATAAAAGTTGGAGTGTGGCACTGCAGCGCATTTTGCTCAGTACTCCACTAGTGATCAGCACAGGTCAGTGACATCAAATCCTTACTTTTTCTCTTTTACTGACACGATTTCTTGCAAACTTGAACAGGTAGATTGATAGATGGCAATTAACAGCAATTATATTACTTCACTGATTTTATATTTATTAAGGGTAGGATTCTAAAAAGTTTTACAATTGTATTATTCTGAAGTGTTTGCTGTTTAATTAAAGGGGCAATGCAACAAACAGTATTCAAGAGTGATATACAAAGGAATAGTAATATTGACAAAGCAGAATTTTCAGTGGACTAATGCAGTGCATGTTGACTTTGCTTTCAGCTATACATACACATATATTACAAAAATTCTTACACTACTATTCTCCAAAGTTGGAGTAAGTAACAGAGCAATGTAACAGCAGTGCTCCACTACATGCAGTATAAAAAATACTTTTAACTTACACAATATCAACAATACCAAGCAGAATACAATTAAAATAAATGTACAATGCCAAAATAGATAAGACAATAACTATACACAAAGTAGTAAAGCATCTTATATTAATTATATTCTATGCAGATATAGTTAAATAAGTATTCAGTAAGATACATCATAATACAGAGTACCGAGTTATTTACAAAGAGTGGAAAGCAAAAGGTTGATTTAATTACGAGATATAAATGAAAAGAGTTGTAAAAGAGTTAAGAGAGAAATAGATAGCAGGTGGAGTGAGGGAAGACAGAGTGATAATTGGTAACAACAGTAGAGGAAAAAAGAGGTATAGCAGACGAAAAGGAAGAAGCAAAGATGTTATACTCATCCTGGAGATTTATGTATTATGTATGAACTTTGCTTGTTACATTGTTCCTTTAAATACTCCAAAAATACCAAATTGCCTCTTTAATTACAATGAATACTTGGAATACTATGGTGCATGACTTTTTGGAACCCTACACTAGGTTTAATAAATTTGTGTTTGTATTTACCGTATGCTGAGCAGCTGTTGGCAGTACCTTTTGATGATTCCATACACAGGGAAAAATAGTTTGTAGTTCAATGCCTTGAGGCATTGAAGGGAGTCATACTATGCCAGAAATAAATAATGAGTATCTATAACATTCTGCGTTAATGAGTCTAATTGCCAATACTCATCTGAGGCATTGTGAAGTCTACTGAGTCTGGCTCATATTTTTCTCTATCAGCAGCTCCACCTGTATGTCAGGCCTGGTATTGAAAGAAGGGAGATGGTTCTGACACAGAGGTGATGCTGCATGGCATGTGGGTGCCCAGTGCAGGAGCGCCATCTGTGAGACAATATATCTGTCATGCCTACTTTCTTCCTGTCCAAGACAAGGGATCAGCACATGGGACCTCTAGCCTCAGCAGGACAGTGCACGCCATCCCCACAACAGTTTGGGAGATGGTACATGTGCATGGTTGCAAGCTATCTTTTCCCCAACTCCCAAAACCTGCAACACAGCTCCATCTGTATATGAAACTTCCACCAGGTACTGCCTGTAGTACCTAGTTTCAAATATAGGCGGAGAATCTGCCTTGAAACTTCCAACAGGTACTGCCTGCAGTACCTAGTTTCAAATATAGGCGGAGAATCTGCCTTGCTGTGAAACCCAACAAATTCAGTGAACAGTTTTTATTCCAGCCCTAATCCAATCAATGTATAACACAAATAAACACATTTTAGGTAGGGCTGCCACCTTTTAAGATGTTGAAATTGGGACATTTTTATGGAAACATGAAATTATGCGGGACAGACCACGCCTGCAACCAGTGCAAAGGATCAGACTTCACTTTGTTTTCAAAATAAAATCTCATTTTATCAAATGCGAGTTGATTTTGGTATTTCATATCATATTAAGGTATTTTAGACAAAATACAAAAATAACTATTTTACATAACAAATAGAGGAAATATAGTAAATTTTAATCTCGGGACATTTGCCATGTTTTTTACAATGTGAAACTGCCCAAAGAGGAACAGGTAGTAACCCTAAATTTAGGCTGTCATTGAGGTGATAAAATTCCCTCAAGTTTTTTTCCCAAAACGTGGTCTTCCCATGGTAGAGAACTATTTATTACATAAATATTACTCTGCAAGTAAAGACCTATACACTTTACTGGGAATCTTAGCCTGTTCAGTTTTACTTTTATCACTTTTTATTTGAATACAAATGCAACTAGTTGTTTATTCTTTAATTGTCTGATTTCCAGATTTGGTGACTTATTGATTGTGCTGCAATGTATGTCACTTTATGTGTTAAAATAAGTTGTTTGTCTTCCCAACTGCATCATCAGAATGTTGGACCACATGACTTGCAATCAGCAGTATTTGGGCAGCTACTGAACGTACAATATGTACAAGCACACGTTAATTGAACTTTAATATTAGTTTCAATGGAAAAAAATAAAATAAAAAACATATTTTACAATCTTAGAAAGCCCACTTTACATAGCAAGACTATAATTACTACAAAAATAAATTATACAAAAATGCATATGATCTTTAAAAACATATCATGCCCACCTCTTCCAGCAATGTGAATGCTTAGCACTTTTAAACGTTTTTCAAGAGTAGAAATCTTGATTTCTGGCAATCTGTTCAAAAAGGACAGTTACTGTTAAGCTAAAGATTAATGGGGAGAGCATTAGGTATTGGGTTGCTTGTCTGCAGCTTGTTGCCTTAACCTAAAAACTATAAAGCCATCTTTCTATCTCTGTTGTACAGAAAGTGAGTGATGTTTCTATCACTTAGGGCAGAATTAACTTCTGTTAGTGCCACCCTTTAGATCAACATTCAGAGAAAAAAAAGACTAACTCACATAGAATAACTATAAACCATGCTGGTAAAAGAACCTCTCTTACATTTACCAAAGTTATCATACAATGACAGCAGCACACCCTCACTCAGATACAGCTCACACCATAAACTTGCTTAAATTTTCTGAGGGATTCTGCATACTCAACAAGCCTATAACAGATTCCAATTGAGAGCATTCTGTAATAGACTTAAAATCTAAAAGCTGTTTTGTTCAACATTAGATTTCACCTGGAAATATAGGCAACATTTTACATATGTGAAGCTAGGTATGCTCACGTAGCATTTATTTCCTATTTTGGTAGAACACTGACTTCTTTTCTGCATCCATTTTGTGACTGTGGCACAAGAACGTATTCAAGCTGATTACTGTTTAATTAATTTGCCTCCATTGACATTCATTTATCTACTTAATTAATCTTGGACTAAACTTTGCAACCTAACGTCACCAAAAGAAGAGACACATCCAATACCTTAGTGTTCAACAACACAGAGGAATTATATGTATTATTGTTTTGCGTCTGTTCAAAAGTGCAGCCTGGGGTAAGGGCGTTGTTTCCCCCCAGTACTTCCAAAAGCATGTACCTTACTCTTGATATCTCCTTAAGTTTTCATTAAAAATGATTTTGTGTCAGGATACAGAGATTGCAGACATTAAATTATTTCTTTATTTTTTCTCCAAAGAACGCACGTTATAATGTTCGTTTCTTTAAACTATCGGCGTAAATATTATTAACTATATTTAAATTTAAGCCGCCTTGATTCGGAGATCTTTATCATATTTATTTTTGGCTTCCTCTGGCGGTTGAGCTCAGTCTGACGGGCAACTTCAGGGAGGGGGTGGACAGGTTTTGAATCGTTTATTTAGTTGGTTTATTTCCCCAAACGTTCAGTGCACCGAAGACTCAGTTACCCCTCGCTACTTGCCAACCCCCACAAATCACGTTATTTGTCTCGGACATTCAATCACCTCAGTTTGTATCTGACTACAGCATAACGTTTTATGTCTATACATACTATGTATGCCTTCCAGACATGTCCTTTACCTTTATACCTACTGACAGTTTTCGATTACGGAACTTTTCAACTTATCTCAGTCTGTACTATGGAACAGGTTTGAATTTTATTTAAAACATTTCTGACTCAACGTACAATAGTTATGTTAAACTTAATTATGAAATTAAATAAAATCCAAAAACGCATATTTTCAAATTGAGCAGAACTTCCCCTCCCCCACCAACTAAAAACATTATATTTCCTTGAGTACGTGTTCGTTGTTCAGTCCACTCAAACACACGCTTTTTCTCTCCCAACTTAATTACAACTACTACCACTCAGTACAACGCAAAGAAAAAAATTCTCGGCGACCAATGAAAGAGCATATTAATGTCACGTGCAGACATTTCGTTTGAAGGACCCTAGGCTGTCTATACTGCCGGAATGAAAGTTGCTCCAGCCCTGAAGTAGCAAGGCAAGGGAGACGCTCCCTTCTCCGATAGTAACGGAAAGGCAAAGGGCCGCGCTCTTCTGTCTTTTTTTACTTGTTTTATGAGATTTCCTTTGTAGGATTGAGTGCTGTTATTGTAAAAGTGCAAGCTTTCCAAATTCTAGCAAGGGAACAAATCTAGCAGACTTTGTGGATTACTGTACAAATACGGAAAGCAGAGCATTGGAGTGTTGGGACTGTTTTGAAGGCGAGCTTGCTCTGTAATTATGCTTCAGGCACAGTGCGATTCTGTTGTTGAAGGCGTTCCGTGATTCGAGTTCTCAGGTGTTTTTGAAAGTGGCATTTTGTGATGGGGAAACTCTGGTATATTTGAAATTGGATTTTTTAATGTCTTGGTCTTGTTGCCGATGACGGGGACGTTGATTGCAACCTTCCAGCTTTCTCTGGTAATTTGGAATACGGGTCAGCGTGTTGGTAGGGCTGGCGACAGTCGTGTTTCTTGTCAGATTGCTTCATGAAGGGCTAGTGGCAGAAACAGGTAAGACCATGCAATGTAAAGTTACGTTACTGTAGGCCTGAGGACAGTCCTACTGTAACTCCGAAGTAGAAGAGTCCTATATGGGTATTGTCACTGCTAACTCTTGTCTTCATTTCTTTTTGCTTCATTAAGTTGATAATATAGTAATAGCTTGCAGGGTGAACATTGTAGTGGTAGTAAGTACAACGTATTAGTTTGCAGTTTTCACATATATAAATACTTGTGGTCGAGAGGGTTTTTTTAACGGTTTTATTATTTTTTCCAGTAGTGACATGGAGAATAAAGAAACTCTTAGGGGGTTGCCAAAAATGGATGACCGCCCAGAGGAGCGTATGATTAGGGAGAAACTAAAGGCAACCTGCATGCCAGCCTGGAAGCATGAATGGCTCGAATTAAGAAGTAGGAGAGGCCCTGTAGTAAGTACACTTAAATTTGCCTTGCAAAGAACGCTGACAACTGACAGCAGTAGTCAAATAAAAGTGGTGATGCTTTAACTGAATTAATGCTTTAATGTGCTCAAATAAAAAGTAATTGCTTGAAGGATAACTAGTATATGATTGCAGTCCTTTAAAATAAAGCTTTTAATGGAGAATCCGCTTTCATTTGAAATGAGAGACCGGGGTAGTTTAAAATAACCGAATGGACTGTGTTTTGGTTTGATGGGAAAGTTGTGTTTATTTTTGTACTAGGGTTTACTATGCATTGGATGCTTTTAGAAGAGAAACAGTGCCCTCTACTGGTTTTTTGGAGGGATTTACGTTTATTTTGCACTGGCGGCTGGCTTTCCGTTCCTTAGCTTTTGCAGTACTGCTAAATGTTGTTACATTACCTATTTTTCAATTGGTATTGTTTTAAGACGCAGTGTTATTTGTTTCATTGCCAAATTTAGACGTGCTTCATTTAGATTTGCAGATTTATTCAAAAACTTTATCTGTGAAAGTTAAGCCTTTGCTAAGACATTTTGTTGTTATTCGGGGTTTAGCTCTTGAACAAGAAATTGCACATCGTTTGACCCCCTGATATATTTTTTAAATCTGGTGCTATGAATTTTAACGTTCAGAAGTTACGATGTATTTTAAATTATTATTTTTTTGTATGTGCTATCTCTGCTTAGGGTTTCTGTTTACGTTTTCACACCCGCGGTGTCCCATGTGTTCCGTAGTTTGCTCTGGTTTGTGCGTAAGCGCATATACGCACATGTGTGATTTTTAAACTTTCTTAAGTTATATGTTAAAGAATAACCTAGATACGCGCACTAATATTACTAGAACAGAAAACGTATTAGGGACATTTTACTCGTTATTTGTCGCAGTGTATATGTGTTTTAGTTTATAACTGCGCCAGCTGCATTTGTAGTTTATGCAGAATAGTTGTAGATATTTGCATCACTAATTGCATTGCAGTTAACTATTTTGATTCTTGTTTGGAGATTCGAAAGGGTGCAAATTTAGATTTTACCGTTGCCTGCTGTGACTGATCAGAATGTGTGTGTGTGCTCCAATATATATATACATTTATAAATTGCAGTTGGTGGTACTTTGGTATCCACTGAGGGTAATCCAGTAGAACCCATAGCAGCAGAAATGGTGTCCAGAATGATGCACAAGAACATAAAATGTTTGTTAGTGGATTGCACCTTGTCAGCAGGTAGAATTTGACTGTATTTACAGGTAGAGTAAACTGACAAAGTAGATAGATTGAGTCATGCATGTGGTGGATTATTGCTGTCGCTGAAAGTGGAGGTGCTTATTTTCTAATCAGTCAAGCAGAAAATTTGTTTTATTATTATATTTGGTTATTGAATGAGGTACACTAGTTTTGCCAATTATTTGTCAACAGTTCTGACTGGGCAAGGCAGGTAGTAAATCAGTGCAACTTTAAATTTGCTAATTGTATACTAAAGTATCAGATTTAAACTGGGTTCTCAGTGTTGGTTTGGTATGCCTAAGGTTGTGGAATTTGTGCACTTCATTGTTTCATTAAATAACATAGAGTAGTACAAAATAAGCTTGGCAGCCATTTGAGTTGTGCCCGTACCAGCTGTTTTTTTTTCTTGAGGGTGGTTGGGTGGGGGGGTGGGGGTGGCAGAATGTTTAAGGTGTTTACCTTGCAGACAAAAGGTGCAGGGTTTGATTCTCACATGGGGTAACTAGCTAGGCTTAAAATGGCCTGCAAGGGCAATTGACCTAGTATTAATCTAATCTATGTTACTGCATTTGAGCAGTGTTTAAAAATAAGCTGTCTCAGTTTTGTCCACATATGGTTTGCTGTGGCATTTCATGTATCGTGTAGAGAAAATATATTTTTTCTTTTCTTTGCCATTCCTGAAAACTTACTTGAATATGGCACTTGGGTTTATGCACATTTTGGTTGGAGAGCTGTTCAACTGGACACTACTAGACTTGGAAAAATATGCACATCTACATGATTTTAATGTGTATTGTTACCTTTTCATCATTTAGACCAGTAATGTGAGCTTTGATGCAGTATAATTGTCAGGCAAAAAATTCCTTAAACTGTGGGAAGTAGCAGCCAGGAATGGTTGACTTTTTTAAATAGTAGGAACACACAGTTCAAAGGCCATTTAATGCATTCTGATAAGATTGGGGAACAGCAGATATTTGGAGTAATTATGGGGTGAAACTACTGTAGTACTGTAAGAACCTGTTGTTGTACAGCTCTAGTCTGGTTGTTGTGTGTCTTGACCTGAAGGGTGTTGCTGTGAGATGCTGTGCCAGTGGTTCAGTAGGTAATGCACTTTTATACTGGAAGATCAGAAGACTCGTGGGTTATATCCCACAGCAGTTGCTTGGTTGGATTTGTTTTCTGGTGCTGAGATTGCAGTGCAGCTTAATGGGGTGCTGCACTGTTGAGAAGTTGTCATATTTTTGTATGATGTTTAACCCAAGGTAGTATCTTTCTCTGTTAGTGGTAGATCTGTTAAAGATCTCATAAAAAAGACTCAGGTGCCATCTCTAAATTTTGCCTAGTCAGTATGGTTTCTTCTGAAAAGGGTCCCCAAGCCTAGAGGGACTAGCCTGATTAAAATTCCTCACGAATATTGGTTACATACAGCAGACTGTGGAAAATGACTCTCTGTAGTGTACACTTATTCACATTAAATAGAAGCAATTTTTTCCTAATATTGCTTTGTTTTTAGTTGATTTTTTTAATTGTAGATTTACTAACCATGCCTTGCCAGGAATAGGCAGTGGACAAGAGTGACCTACAAGCACTTCTTTCATTACTGAATTTTTTTGTGTGTGCTCAGTTTTAGTTCTTGTGGTAAAGTTTGCTTAAGTTGCAAGAAAAAAAGAAACGTTTAACAGACTAAGCAGATTGGTCACCAAGAATTGTGGATAGTTGTTTTGTGACTTTCAGTAGTATAGGTTACATTTTACCTTTATGGGGCTGTAAAGATAGGACAACAGATATTCTGTTCACGTATGTGATATATTTTGTTATTGTGTTGATCTGTTTAGTTGTGTTACATAGCTTTTAACTGCAGTGTTCACCCAGGTCACCATTGAAAAGGGCCATAGACCAGCTCACCTGCCCTGTCAACAGATAGCAAATAAATAAGTTAAATAAACTGAATAATTTATAAAGGGGGGGGACTACAGGGGGAGCTGTATCATCCCTTTGTTGCTTCCTTGGTCATGGCTTTGGGAAAGATAACCCCATCAGTTCTATCTCTGGTGGCTGTGAAGTTTCTTCAGTTTCATGTTTAACTTAGCTTAAATTTGACAGGAGACTCAATAGGAAGCTAGATGTAGAGAACTGGGGAGAAAAGAGTATATGTAGAATTAAGATAGCTGTAAAGAATGGGAAGATAACTCAAGTTTGCTGAAATTTATGTGATTGGGTTTTATGAGTGAGCTGTAACATATAAAAACTGTAAGTGCTTTGAGATGGTAATAAACCCATATAATCGTTCACAATTTGTGAACACTGATTTTTCAGATAAGCTGAAATATTTGTAACATCGTGAATATGTAAACCTACTAAAATTGTGATGGTAAAGGTATGCTAAAGATAATGGTTGGAATGACTGGGTGGTACAGAAACAGTAAGCATAGGGAAAAAAATAAGGTAAATGCTGGCATGTGTGCTGTTCTAATGAACTGTTTGGTTATTAGAGTTTTGAGTTGCCTTTTGATTCTTGTTTCAGTATGGTTCCAGATTAGACTGTATTTATTTTCTGTGTAGTATGCACTCCACTTGCCTCAAAATCCATTTAATAGTCATTTTTGGCTGTGATGCATCAAAGATAGTATTGTTGTACTTTTGTAACCGTCATTAAGCTTTTTCATGGTATATATGAAAAGGAGTGAATAGTCGTTAGGCTGATAAACCCACTCACATCTTGAGTGATTGGGTGAAATTATTCACATATATTTATGCATGCTGAGCTAATCGGTTATTAGTTCAGGACTATTCACATAATAAAAATGTTCTGACTAGTTCCTTTTGGTCTTAACAGGAATGTGGTTTTCTGCACATTGATTATCAACAACAGAGTCCTTGAAACACTATGAAACCTCTCTGCAGAGGGGACCTCCTTTCTTTGTGCAGTTTTAATAATTTCTTAACAACCTTTGTAAATTTAAAGTTTATTTCCTTTTTTCTTAGTTTGGATACTTTTGTATTTCTGGAAGAAAAAAATAATCGAGTGGCAGGTTTTATACACTTTCTTTGTAATTTTTTAACTGGTCATTCTTTTGACTTTGCAGTTTTAACACCCACTGTAATTCTGCAGTCTGAGCAGTTAACCCCAGTTACTGTTTCATCTCCTGTGTTAAATTTTGTCTTGGTGCAGTTGGTGGGAGACTATGGAAACGTCAACTTTTTGGCCTTTGTTGATGTGTCTCCCAGTAGACCTCTTTTTTTCTTCCTTGCAGGGGCTGTTTTTCAGAGACAGTCTTGGTGCCGTTAGGGTCATAGTAAGTACTGGGCTATCTGACCAAGGGCATTTATAAGCCTGGCCAGAATGTGTTGGCTTTCGCCACCCTTTAGATTAGTTCCCTGTGCCTCTGTCCAGCAGAGCCATTCGTTCCCTGCGCCACTGTCCAGCAGAGCCACTGCAGTGATCCTCGGGGTAAATTTTCTGTTACCCATCCACCCGTCAAGGTTTCTCTTGAAGAGTGTTAGGGAGGGGCTCTGCCTGATGTATATTGGAATCCTCTTCCAAAGCATGGGGAGTCTCTGGGATAGGAATCTGTCATTAATACAATCTGCAGCCTTGAAGCATTCAACTTTATATCTGGGGAGCAGATAATGTGTTTTTGTATTGTGTATTTGTATGATGTAGATTTGCTTTAGTACTACTTTTTTTTTTTTAGTAGTTATTAGAGCTTTATATCGATAATACCAGGTTCAGGGGCTCTACTGTGCTTTACGAGTCTGTGTTCAGCCGTGGTCTGGTTGCATTACTAAGATGAAATGCAAGTTAGAATATTTTAAATAGTGTAAAATGGGCATCATAAAGGATCATACATCTGTTCAACACCAACAGATGAGAAAATAAAGAACAGTGGATATAAAAAGTGTACACACCCCTGTTAAAATACCAGGTTTTTATGATATATAAAAAATGAGACCATAATAAATCATTTCAAAACTTTTCCCATTTTTAATGCTACCTGTAACATGTACAATTCAATTGAAGAACAAACAAATCTGTTAGGGAAAAATATAAAAAAAATACAAATGTACAATAAGCTGGTTGCATAAGTGTGCACACCCTTAAACTAATGCTTTGTTGAAGCACCTTTTGATTTAATTACAGCATTCAGCCTTCTTGGGTAATAGTTTATCATCTTGACTTGGCAATATTTGCCAGCTCTTCCTTGCAAAAGCACTCCAAATCTGTCAGATTGTGAGGGCATCTCTTGTGCACAGCCTTCTTCAGGTCACCACACAGATTTTCTATTGGATTTAGGTCTGGCCCCTGGCTGGGCCATTCCAAAACTTTAATTTTCTTCTGGTGAAGCCATTCTTTTGTTGATTTGGATGTATGCTTGGGGGTCATTGTCATGCTGAAAGGTGAAATTCCTCTTCAGCTTTCTAGCAGACGCCTGAAGGTTTTGGGCCAAAAGTGACTGGTATTTGGAACTGTTCATAATTCCCTCCACCTTGACTAAAGCCCCTGTTCCGGCTGAAGAAAAGCAACCCAAAAGCATGATACTGCCACCACCATGCTTCATTGTGGGGATGGTGTTCTTTTGGTGATGCAAAGTGTTTTTGTGCCACACGTGCCTTTTGGAATTGTGGCCAAAAAGTTCAACCTTGGTTTCAACAGACCATAACACATAATCCCACATGCTTTTGGGAGACTTAATGTATTGTTTTGCAAATTTTAGCCAGGCCTGGATGTTTTTCTGTGTAAGAAAAGGCTTCCGTCTTGCAACCCTACCCCATAGGCCAGACATATGGAGAATACGGGAGATTGTTGTCACGTATACAACCAGAACTTGCCAGAAATTCCTGCAGCTCTTTCAGTGTTGCTGTAGGTCTCTTGGCATCCCCCCTGACCAGTTTTCATCTTGTCTTTTCATCAGTTTTGAAGGGACGTCCAGTTCTTTGCAACATCACTGTTGTCCTGTATTTTCTCCACTTTTTGATGACTGTTTTCACTGTGATCCATGGTATATCCAGTGCTGAGGATATTTTTTTGTACCCTTCTCCTGATTGATACCTTTCAACAATGAGATCCCTTTGATGCTTTGTAAGCTTTCTGCGAACCATGGCTTTTGCTGTAGCAGGCAACTGAGTAAATGTCAGGAAAATCCTACTAGGACAGTTGAACTTTAACCCCAAATAAAGTTACCCCAAATAGTCGGAGTTTCTTTATTTGATGGCAGGTGTGTACCCAAGAAGATTGAATCCTGTAATTAAATCAAAAGGTGCTACAACAAAGTATTAGTTTAAGGGTGTTCACACTTATGCAACCAGCTTATTGTACATTTTTTATATTGTACATTTTTTATATTTTTCCCGTAATAGATTTGTTTGTTTTTCAATTGAATTGCACAGGTTATAGGTCACATTGAAGGTGGAAAAAGTTTTGAAATGATTTATTGTGGTCTCATTTTTTTATATCACAAAAACTTGGCATTTTAACAGGGGTGTGTACACTTTTTATACCCACTGTACATGTGGTAACTGTCACAATATGCTTTTTAACTCTTCATCTGATGTTATATCGACACCAAAGGCACTGGCCAAAACATTGGGTACTAAAGTAACTGTTATCTTGCATCTTTATAATAGTGAAAGTTATGATTAAAACTATAAAAATCTAATTCCCCAAAATACTTTGTACTACTAATGAAGTTAATTTTCTAATGTACTAATGGAATAATTACCACAGTAGAAATTAATGAAAAATCTAATCCAGAAGTGAGGCAGTATGCTCTTTCTCATGCTGTCTCGTTTCCTTCCCTCTTGCATAGTAATGGGCCTAGGCCTCCCGTAGTAACAATCCATGGCCCGTTGTGGTAAGCACTGCAGAGATCGTAGTCATTTCACATGAGATTGCCATAGAGAACAGACTCTGATCTTTAGCGATGGATTTCTGTTGCAGATATAATAATAAAAATAGACAAAGTGATTGTTTTAAGTACAGAAAGAGAGACTTTATGTGAACGCAAACAGCATTTCTGGTTGCATTAAAAGCAGACTGCATCCGAAAGCAAGGAGTGTTTACCTGATCATGCTTTCAGTAAATGTCTGTATGACTTGCCTCATAGGGTCAGTGTCTGTGTGAGTTTAACACAGTGAAGTACATTACTGTCTGTCTGAGGTAAACACAGTGAAATGCATTAATTACTGTATGGCCATTATTTCTTTTACGTTGATCACTTTCCAACATTCAGAAAGTGACTGTTATTGGTTGGCATAGACAAGGGCATGGACATGTTGGTTGACAAAGACAAGGGGCAGTACTTGAACACAGTTTATAGTAAGTATTAAATGTGGTCAGCTTATTGTAAATATGTTAGAAGTATTATGTTACAATATTACAATATTATTAATTATTATTTATTATTGTTGTTGTTATCGGTTGTGGTGGTGTTAAACAAGATTGAGTGCATTAATGTGGGCGTAGTCAAACACTAGAGTTGTATACCTCTTGTGAAAGTAATTCTTTGAGGGTATACGGAAGCAATCTTTGTATAAACGTGACTGACCACTGCTGCACTGTTTTCATATTATCTCAGTTATGTAGTGTTTGATCAGGCTTTCACAGGCATTGTGAATGCATATAGGGGAGACAAGTTGTGTGTGGAAAATGGTTGTCAAAAGTTCTGTTTGTGAACAGCCTATGTAATTTATTGACAGTCAAAATAAGTACCCCATCAGAAGGGTCAGTCTATGTGTAGAAGGAGCAAACTAGTATTTGTGGTATTTAATAAAGTGCTACTGAAGGCATGGCAATGTTTTAGCTTTTAAATATTAATTCTTTTTCAGCATTATTCTTACTGTTAAGTATCTTTAGATTCAGTTCTTGCACTTTCCTTCCAGACCGTGCCTGTATTTGCATTGTCATTCCACCACAAGTAAAAACACGTGCAACACATACTTGTTAGTCTGACACATGATAAGCAGGGTTCATTAAACCTTGTGGAAGTGACATAATCCCAGCCATGTGTAAAACAGATTAACTGAGAAGCATCATAACATTAACATCGCAGTCTTGTCCTGATGTTTCTGTGGTAGCATACTTAGTGATGAAGATAGCAGTTCAGAACAGCACATCGCAAATAGAGCGCTAAGTTAAAAAAATGGGAAAGCATTATCTTTTTTTGTTTGCTGTCATTAAGCAGTCCTTAAACTATACACCTGGCAGTATGACCACTGACTTTAGATGTTGGTCACTGTTGATGTGACAGCCTTAACCTATGTGCAGAATTGGGGAAAAAGTGAGTTATAGATGGATGGAACGACAGCACAGAGCAGAATAAGTAAACCTTTGTACATAAATGTGTATACACATGTGTATGTATATACTTACACATTACAGCTTTCTGATATATTTTACTCCAAAACAATACAATTAATAATAGTGTTGGCAGCTCAACAGTAGCTGTCACATAAAACGTACATTATAATGATTTGGGATGCCTTTTTTCCACTGGAAACATGCCATCTCCAAAACTCTCTGTAGTGACATTGAAAGAAATAACTAGGGCCAAATGCAGCCCTGAGCCACCTATAAATTCATGACAGAAGAATGACAGTTCTGGTATATTTTATTCTAATGTCCAGTAAATATTTTTAATGCCATACAGTTTTATTTCAAACAACTGCAAATCAAAATCAACATTGTGCAGTCCTCCTGCATAGTCACCTTTTTTTTCTTTCTTTTCTTTTTCACCAGTGACTGGGCACTTACATAATTAACCTAAAGAACATTCCCATTTGTAATACAGATAGTCAAGTCCAAGATTAGGAATTACAAGTCGTAAAAGCTACAAACACCCATTTCAAGTAAACTCTAATTATTACATATTTTTTATCATTTTAAATCTTTTTCCTACAGCCTAAATAATAAAACAAAATGTTCTTGTTCCAAATGTAACTTAAATCCTCTCCGCTTCTAACGCGAGTTTTCCCTTAACGTTTAATAAACAGACTGTACTGATCCCATAATGACATTTAATACCAATGTCATTGTCATTATCTATGAATATATTTATTTATACTATTTTTTTGTTTTTATTTTAATACAGAACTCAGTAGGCCTTCCAGTCACTCTCATTGAGGTGAAATATCCTGTGCCTTTTCCCACTGAATGGTTCTGTCTGCTTGCTCCATTTGTTCCCAATAAATTGGGTCCTTGTTCTTGCCTTTCCTTGGGTGTGCAGCTCCTATTCCTTGACTTGGGTTTTCCGAAACACTGAGAATAACTTATTGGGACAATTAAGTCACCCTATGCCTTTACCAGATCACATATCAGTAAGTTCTTTAATTGATGTGTGTGGCCAAGATAGTGAACTGGTAGCAGCACATTCTCTTAGCCCTCTTACCTTAATAATATTTCTGACAGGAATTTTAAGAAAAAAAGGAACAAACTGAGGATTATTCTACTCTCAATCAACTTCTAGTACCTTGGAGAATATACAGAAGAATTTTTTATTACCTGATATTAGAAAATTCCTGTCAAATTAAGCAGAAGAAAACAAACACCATCAACACTTCAAAATGAGTCATTTAAAAAGCTCATCACAGGACTCTTAAGATGGAACTACAATCAGTTTAGGATTTGTCACTAAAATTGACGAGATTAACAATAAGTTGGACACTTGCAAGGACAAATGTTCTCAGCAACTGGAACAACTTCAAGAAGTACTTATGGAGCAAAAAAGACAGATATCAGCTATGGAACAGTCACTAAATGACATGGAATCTAGACTCATGGAAGAAGAACACCAAACAGAATTCTTATTAAAACAAAATACATACCTACAGGAAAAAATTACGCGATTTAGAAAACAGAACAAGGAGCAACAACATCCAGATGTATGGACTTACTGAGAAAAGAGAGGGAGACAATTTAATTAACTTGCTCACATCCTGGATACCTGACATACTGAAATTACCTGAAGCACTTTCATATGGCATTGAGCGTGCCCAAAGATCTTTAACAGCCTTGGGAAATACCTCTGCATCAAAAAATAAACAAAGCTACATAATTGTAAGATTTTTCTCTACTCAGGATAAAGAGCTTATACTAAGAAATGCTTGGGCTAACTCTCCTATTAAATTTCAAGATGCTTTAATCAGATTTGACAATGACTACTCTACAACTGTGGTCTCTAAGTGAAGAGAAAAGCTCTAAAAAAAAACAATTGAAAACACACCTATTGTTTCCAGCAAGACTGAGACTCTTCCTTCCAGAAGGAACAAAAATATTTGAAACAGTGGACAAAAATATTTGAAACAGTGGAACTAGCAACAAAAGTCCTTTCCAACAACAAGGTTTTAACTCAAGAGGAGGCGATGGACTGGACAAACAGTACACCAAAAAGAATTGCTGGAAAAAAAAAACTGGAAAACCTGTAGAACAAAAGGGAAAAAAAAAACTAAAAGACAAATAAATATACAAGTAACATGTATTTTAAAGATGCTTAAACAAGCCAAAAAGTAACAACTAAGCTTTCTGTTATGAAAGTCGCCTATTAAAACAGGTGCATTTTACAGTTATTCACTTATTTACCTAAACTAACACAAACTCTTCTGTTGTTATTTATGAAGCATTTGTGGAAGTAAATCAAAACTAGAAAAATCTCTGTTTTTACAGATATATATATATGTGTGTGTATATATATATATATATATATATATATATATATATATATATATATATATATATAATTATGATGAAAGGTAATTATATGCCATCATTTTTGAAATGCAGTTTAAATGAAACAGCTGTCCTAACCTGTCTAAATTAATCACTAAATGTTAAAGCAATGTATATGTTTGTTGAGGGGACTTGCTAGACACTTTGCTTGGCTGTTAATTTGCTAGGGCATGCCGGTGCTTAAAAGTAACATCAGCAAGTGTTGATTTCTCCTCATAGTGTGAGAGCAAGTGGTCCACAAGTCTGGTGGTGGATATTAAAAGGTAAATGAAATGAACCCTTTAGTCTTACAACAATTCACTAAACATTGGCAAAGTTGGCAGGTTTGTGTCCTCAGTGCAGTTCCTATGATTTGGGGTTTTCATGTTCTGTATGTTGCTGTGAATGTTCTCTTAACATATGTTTGGTTATTGGGGATATGTAGGTTACATTCTTTTTGTTTTGGTTGTGAGGGATCTGTGTGCAGATCGGATTTTCTGACTTTGCTGAGTCTTCACAGTGGTGTTTGGTTGTTGAAGATGTATGGTTTACATTAGTTTTGTTTTAATTGTGTGGGATCCATATGTGGATCGGATCTTCCGACTTTGCCGGGGGGTGCTCAATGATATTTGGTTGTTGGAAATCTATATATTGCATTAGTTTTGTTTTAATTATGTAAAATCCATGTATGGATGCGATTTTCCGACTTTGCTGGGGCTGCTCAGTGGTGTTAGGTGTGTGTCTTGCATGTTCTAACAGAGTTGGGAGATGGGGCATTTTTGTCAGTGAGTGGGGTAGCATTTTATTCCTTGGGGTGCTTAGATGCTTTGTGTTTGGTGTGCGGGATGTACATCTGTCTATTGTATGTGGTTTCTGTGCAGCTGAGTTCAGGGAGGTTGGGTGAGTGAAAGGTGCTTTAAGTATTATTTTTTGAGAGTGCGAGCTATAACAAATTATCAGCTCAAGGCCTACCTTCATTTAAAAGATGAAAATCTTCAATTAGCTTCCCCTCGAACCCACAAGCCTGCATGCATACAAAACATTAATCCTGACACTAGGCTGTAGAAGGGAACACTCTGCTGACATAACAGTCACATAATGACTGAGGTCAGCCTTCAGTTCAAAGGGCACATAGGAGGAAAAAAACAATTCCAAGCAAGCTTAACAGAAATCAAACAAGAACAATAAATAACCAACAGCAGAATAGCTGAAAATTTATAGCGTATAATCATGTTCCATTCTGAAGACCTCATTATTCCTTTGCATTAATAAAAAAAAATGTGTACTCACCCTTAACCTGCTGCCCCAAAAGACATTGGAAAGGGACCTGATTTTAATTATAAATATGACAAGTCTAGTGCTTGAAGCCAATTCCTGTTATACAAGTGCAAATTATATGGCACACTGTGGTGGACATTGGTTTGCTCTGTCTTAGATATTTTGAGATGTTTGAATTGAAAAGTTTCCAGTGAACGCTCAGAAGAGGGAAAGTTACTCACTTGGGCACACTAAGAATGCCACTAGCTACACTGTAGATAGCCACCTTATGTTTTGGTGTTGGGTTCTTAGGAATGCTATCACAAAGTCTGTGATGAATTTTGATGTATAACTATTTCTCTGTTTGACTTTTGGATGTTGTACATAGCCTAGTATGAACCTATGAGCCTATCTGCTCTAGGGCATTTATAAGCCTAGCCAGAATGTGTTTGTCTTTCGCCACCCATTTTAAATTTATTTTGCTATGCCCTTTTTCGAGGTTAGTATACTGTGCCTCTGTCTAACAGTGACACAGAAGTGATACCCGGGGTAAACCTATGATCTCCCATCCACTCCTCAAGATTCTCTCTTGAAGAGAGTCAATGAGGGACTCTGCCTAACCTGGACTGGGATTTCATTCCAGAGTGAAGGGAGCCTTTGGGTTATGAATCTGTCCCTCCAGCATGTCCTATTTATTTCAGTGCTGAGGTTCAAGTCTCTCGAGCGCGTAGCTCGATGGGATTTGGATTTTCTGAGGTGCAGCATGTCCATTAATTCCGAGTTGGACATGGCTTTATACGTCAGTCACAGATCGCCTCTGAACAGGCGGTATGCCACTGAGTAGAGCTGGAGTTTCTTTAACCGGGCAGCATATGGCATCTGTTTGAGCCCTTTGATCCTCTTGGTGAGGTACTTTTGGGGTCTTTCCAGTTGCTGCAGGTGTCTGGTAAGGTACATCCCAAAAGGGGCATTGTACTCAATTATGGGCCTGATGAGGGATGAGTAAAGAGGCACGATGACCTCCCCTGATCTAGATGTGAATCCCTTCATGATTAGGTGGGCTATATAAAATGTTTTTCTAACCACTTTGGCCACCTCAGTATTTGAATAAATAGATGAGAGCTTGATAGGGAACAGAATTTAATCTCTCATCAGTTTTTAGTTTCTAGGATAGGCGGTAATTATTCACATGTGATACACCCACACATATGCAGGCACATACATGAAATGAACGGCACAGAAGAAACACCTAATATACCTCCCACCATCAGAACACATTCAAGGTAGACAGAAGTAAATCAGAGCTGGGGCAGTTCAAAGAAAATATTTTTGAAATAGATGGCTGTGTTTATTTTTACATAAATACATATTTAAACATTAGAAACTTTTCCATTTATGAATTAAGTTGAATCTTCCCAACAGTTTCCTCCAACATTTCTTCTGCTGCTTGGGGCACATTAGTCTTTATGTAAATACCTAAATACCTCAACCTCTCATAACCTCACAGGTATGGGTAGTCCTACACCATAACAAATGTATTTCACCGTTCTGTCCATTGTTTAGTTCATATCGATTTTGTACTGCACCTTTTTTTTTGTAATAGGTTCTCAAATTTTTTGTCTTCCAAGTTTTTTTCTTGTCCTACCTTTGCCTATATTTCTCAGGGTCAGATGGTCTATAATGTTCTGCACCAGTGTCTCCAGCAATAGGGAAAACAGCAGGGGGAGAGGGGACATTTTTGTCTTGTGCCCCTAGTCAGTGTTACAGGGTTGGAGGGAGTTCTACCACACTTAACTACAGGTTGTATTCTAAGCACCAACAATAATTATTGTACCTATTTGGAAAGCTGCGTTCTAAGCACCAACAATAATTATTGTACCTATTTGGAAAGCTGCTATCACTTCCATTATCTGTTTGATTTTAATCATCAGTTTTAGGAGCTACACATACACTAGTATTAGTAAGTTGTTCCCCTCTCCATCTATATATTACATGCTTGCATACACATACAAATATTTCAGGTATGGGCATTAATGCCCTTCTAGCCTGCCAGAATATCAAAATAATTGATCCCATGTTAAGTGACCAGGCTTTAGTCTAGTTGTTTGTCTATTCCATGCATCAGCTGCTCAGAGAACCAATTTGTACACTTCTCATTCCTATAGGGTTTTCTACATTGATTGTCTGATGATTGTCTACTACTTTTTGATAACCCCAAACATTCCCAGAAGTTGTCTCTAAATGCTCTGCATACCTAAATAAGGTATTCTCTTAAATGTCTATATGAGACACTGTACAAGTTTAGATTTTTAGTCTTTTATAATAACCTAAATTTTCACATCCATTGATGCCCTTGGTATATTTCCACTGTACTCTTTCCAGGTTACTCATGCTTGTTTTCTTATAAGGTTTCCATATTGTTATTCCACACTCACATTTGGGTCTAATGTAACTAACAAACAATGACTTCTTCATTTCAGATTTCCTAGACTTTGTAAATCTTTTTATACAACCTATTATTCTGTAACTTTCATTAACCTGTCAAGTTCTTTTGCAGGTATGCCCTCTCTGTAACGCATGTAATCCGTGTACCCAATTTAAAGTCATCTACATACAGACTGTAGAACACCTCAGATGAAAAAAGATAGCTCTGAAAGATGCAGTCTAAACAAGTAAGGGCCTAGGACAAAGCCCTGTGGGACACCCTGACTGTAACCAAGAATTTTACCTGTCCAGTTGCTGTATGATACTTGCCATGTCTTGTTTGTAAGCCATGCAGCTATTCATCTTGTCAAGAGTACATCAATACCTAGTTGCTCTAATTTATTGATCAGTGTTTTGTGTATGACTTTGTTAAATGCTGAAGTTAAATCTACTTTAATTACATCATAACACGATTTTTCATACATAGCTGTTATTGTATTGTTTTAGAACATCATCTTACAGGTGATATATGTATTTTCAGCATATGCGTGCTGATACATGGTTTCAAGTTCTAACCTTTGCAACTCTGAGAATAACTTATTCAATATTGTCTTCACCATGCTGTGGAATAGAATCCCGGTCCATGTGAGGCAGAGCACCTCGCTGACTCTGTTCAAGAGAAATCTAGACCTGTGGATGGGAGATCGTAGGTTTACCCCGGGAATCATCTCTGTGTCACTGCTGGACAGAGGCACAACAAACTAATGGGCACAGTATTTTTTCATATAAGGGGTGGCGTAAGCCACAAAAATTTGGGCTAGGCTTATAAATGCCTTAGGGCAGATAGCCTAGTATAAACCTATGAACCTATGAACCATTGTTTTTCTACAACATGAATGTAGACTTAAAGTTCTGTATGACTTTGGATTTGTCCTACTCCCCTTTCCCTTGAAGACAAATTTAATAAGTGCACATCGCTAGTGTTGATGAATCCTCCCATATTTATATGACTGAGTAAATAATGGTACTGTAAGATGTTCTTTGTGTTTCACTGTTACAGTCATTACATTTGGGTAGTCCTGCTGGCAGATTGCCCTCAGTCGGCCTGAATTCCAAAGACCTGGGTCCTGCGTCGGCTGCTGTCGCTGAAGTGTTCTCAGGTTATTGTTGCTAATTCCATCTCCTTCTTGTGGTTTTGTTTGGATCCAGTCTGCATAGTTCTTTTACAATATACTCTAATTTGATTCTACTATTTGAGGCTACCTGGATGTCACTAGGACAACTTATCACCCCCTTTGTGGAGCCAAAGTGCTTTGCATGAGACTTTGTAAATATATCTATAATCTGCTGTCTCTGAGAATAAATTTTAGTCTGCACACAGTTTATCAATTTGTATGGCTATACTCCTTCCACATCTTTTATATCTATAAAATGGTTTCTTATTATGCACAATGTCTTCATATAATTTTTCTTCACATTTTTCTTGATCTCGTCTCACACTGTGCTTAATTTGTTTGTCCAGCTTGCTTATTTTAGTTTTCAAAGTTGTAGTTCAACCTCTTATCACTTTCTTTTTTGTCTCTCACCTTAATCAAGTATCCTGTTCTCATGGAAATATATTCTCCTGGCATTGTGTGTCTAGATCCTGATGTTAACCACTTTTTCAATTTTTATTTGTTTATTTTTCTTTGCATTCAAACAATTTCAGGTAAATTTAAGTCCCAAGCCACTACCTTCCTGTGTTTCATGCAAGAAACGTATGAATCCGTCTAGGTTATCATCCCTTGACTTTGTTGGTCTGTACACTCCAACAGGTGTTATGTGCTCCAGAGTTGTCTTTATTGTCACAGTTACACAGTCTGTAGTATTGGTGTTATCACTGAACATGTAATAATCACCGGTCTCATAACTTTAATCCCTGTGATAACACCTCCATCTGATTTTTTTGTTAGACTGTCTGTTAAAGTAAAAACATTTATACCTTGACAGAACTAGTTTCCAGTCATTGTTCCTTAACCATGTTTCACAAACAGTAACAACATCAGTGTTGTGGAACTGTAGAAAATTTTCCAATTAAAAAAAAAACTTTATTATTAATGCTCCTAGCATTAACAACCATCAGAGATGGATCAAATGCTGCTGTATGTGAACTGTTAAATTTTTGACCTGGCAAAAATTCTGCCTTGAGTTTGTCAAATGTTGCATATCTGCTGAAGAAATTCTCTTCCCTGATTTTGTCAAATGCATGCCATCTTGTCTGAACATTTGTGCCCAAAACTAGGCTCGGATGCTCTACACATTTCCATTTTTCCCCTGCTAACAATAATGAGTCCTTGCGGACAATATAATTTGTACTGACACAAATAAAAACAGATTTGTACTTCCTTACAGCAAGACATTCTAAGACCTGTCTCACATTGACCTATGAAACCACCTCCTTCTTTGTAAGCCATAACACTCCCTTCTTCCTGTCATTTTCCACTACAGCACAATATCACATCCCTACATTTTTTGCTTTTTTAATCAACAAATCATGTTCATTTTGTGTTGTGTGTTTGTGTGTGTATAGTAATTTGCAACCATTTTAGTGATAAATGGTAATACTCTGGTTTAGTGGACAAAGGAAAGATATTCACATTACAAGAAAAGATCTTTATCTTCTGTTCCAGCTAATTCGTCTGCTAGAGAATAGCTAAAAACATTTTCTTGTAGATGATTGATCCTTTGTTCTGTCCCAGCCGTATTAAGGGTATCATCCCGAAGTGCCATACCCCAGTAATACTTGATTCTTTCACATCTTTGTATCTATTGTTTAAAAATGTTAATCATCATGTTTGCTTTCTTAACTTTATAGTAATAACTATACAAGAGAAATCTGCAAATGCAGTTCATTGTTGTAAGAGCTAGTGATCACTCATGACACTATTGCTTCAAACCCAACAGCCAACCTCATGAGTGATTCATTATGTTATAGTAGCACATCTTTGTAGAAGTTCATAGGTTCATAGGTTGGTACTAGGCTATCGACCCTAAGGCCTATGCAAGCCTAGCCATAACAATTCCCTGGAAATTTTTTCCCACAATATTTACTTCTCTGGACCCCTGTCTAGCAGGGTGACTGACATGATCCCCGGGGTGAATTTCCTATCTCCCATCCAATCATCAAGGTTCCTTTTGAAGAGGGCCAATGAGGTGCTCTGCTTGACATGTATGGGCAGTCTATTCCAGAGTATGGGGAGTCTCTGGGTCAGGAACTTATCCCTCCAGCATGTTTTGTTCAATGTGATGATAAGGTTTAGATCCCTGGAGCGTGTGGCTCTGGGGATTGGGATTTCTTTAAGTGGAGCATGTCCAACAGCTCAGGGTTTGACATGGCCTTGTATGTTAAGCAGAGATCGCCTCTGAGTAGACGATATGCCACAGAGTATAGCTGGAGTTTTTTTAGACGGTCAGCATATGGCATCTGCTTTAGGCCTGTGATTCTTTTAGTGAGGTATTTCTGTGGCCTTTCCAGCTGTTGCAGATGTCTTGTGAGGTACATACCAAATGGGGCATTATACTCTATAATGGGTCTAATGAGGGATGAGTACAGTGGGACAATGACCTCCTTTTTTCTGGATGAAAAGCCCTTGGTGATGGTGTGCCATGTAGAAGGATTTCCTGACTGTTTTGGCGATGTGGTTATCGAAAGTGAGACCACTGTCCACTTGTGTCCCTAAGTCTCTCATCACACTTTCGATGTTTAGTGTCCTGCCACCTGTGTGGTAGTTCATGGGTACATGTTTTTTTCCAAAGGGGATGACTATACATTTCTTGGCATTAAGCTTGAGCCCATGGCTCTGGCACCAGGCATCTGTTTCTGTAAGGCCCTTTTGTAGAATATCCACATCATTTGGGGATTCAATAATGGCTCCCAGTTTGCAGTCATCTGCAAACTTTGTTAGCCAGAGTCCCTTAATGTTGGCCTGTACTTCAGAGAAGTAGATGCCAAACAAGAGCGGTCCCAGGACTGAACCCTGAGGTACTCCACTTGTCACTTGTCTGGAGCTGGATTTGGAGTCGGCTACTTTTACAGTCTGGGTTCTTTCAGTAAGCCAGTTGGCAACCCATCGAGTGACGTAGGGATTTATGCCCAGCTTAGTAAGTTTATCTATGATTCCAGAGTGGGGGATGGTGTTGAAGGCCTTGGCGAGGTCCAGATAGGCTGTGTGGACCTCCTTACCCTCATCCACAGCTCTGGAGACTGATTCGAAGAAGTCAATCAGATTCAGGAGACAAGATCGGCCCTTCACAAACCCAAACTGGGTGGGGTCCAGTGTCTGGAGGTTGCCAATGTCTTTGTTTATAAGTTCCATGATAATGCATTCCATGCCCTTGCAGATCAGGCTTGTCAGACTGATGGGACGGTAGTTCCATGGATCCTCCCTTGTGGAGCGGGATAACTGTAGCTGTGCACCACTCAGTGGGCACGAAGCCTGAGGTGAGGCTATGATTAAACATGACACTTAGGTGGGGTGCCAGTTCATTTTGTAGTTCATGTAGTACACAGCCTGGGATGTCATCTGGTCCCATGGATGCTGTATTCTTAGCTTTGGAGAGTGCTGTTTCTACCTATGTGGCTGTGATTATCGGAATTTGCCAATCTTTTGGTATTGAGATGGGCCCTTTAGGGGGTGAGAGGGGAGTGAAGTTGTCACTAAATCAATCTGCCAGGATATTGGCAATATCCTTGGGATCAGTATACTTAATGCCATTCTGTTGTAGTTCAGAGCAGATCTGAGCATTGCCATTTAGATTCTTGACATAACTATAGAATGCCTTGTGGTTGTCTTTGGAATCTTTGGCAATTTTATTTTCGTAACTAGCTTTTGAGGATTTTATGAGGGATCTCAGCTTCGTACTGAGGCTGGTGAGGGAGTTTTTTGCATCCTGGGATTTTCCTCTTTTCTGCAACAGTTTCTTCCTTCTGTTGTATAGTTTGTTTATAGCAGGGGACCACCAGATTGGCTTCCTTTTTTTGGAGAAGAGCATCTTGGTTCTATTTGGGATGGCATGATTCATGCATGAGTGGATGTGCTCATAACTGTGCCTTAGTGTAGGATTCTGCAGTCGAACTTCCAGATCCTGTCTGCGTGGGTGTTGTGAAGTTTGTCACTTCTGACTTCAGTAGCATGAAGTTGGCTTTGGAGAAGTTTTTTAAGGAGGTTTCCTTACTGGGGGGGGGGTGGGATGTGGATGTCAAGGGTGATTTGCTTATGGTCAGACCTGACCAATGAGGGGGTGACCACTGGTGTGGAGCATCTACCTCCCATGTTGGTAATGACCAGGTCTAGGATATTGGAGCCCCTGGTGGGACAATGGATTAGTTGATCCAGGGCGTTGGAATTTATGAATTCCAAGAACCGTTGGGAAAAGGAGTTGGTACCCCGAGTAGTTTTCCCAATTAATGGCAGGGTAGTTGAAATCACCTAGTATTAGGGTGTTTGGTTGTATCTTAATATTTTCCAGTATGTTTAGGAAGGTGTAGTGAGAATCTTGGGGTATGGTGGGGGATCTGTAGCAAGCTACAATTTGGATTGCAGTCTTACCTAATGTTAGTTGCACCTGGAGAATTTCAGATGCATTGTGTTGGGCAACTAGCCTGGAGGTGTGAATATCCTTGGTGAATATGGACACTCCTCCACCTTTAGTGTTTCGGTCTTGGTTTTGTGGCCGAAAAGTGTGGTAAGAATTGTAGCCTGATATTGCAGGGGTGCTGTCTGGAGCCTTGAACCAGGTCTCAGTCACTGCACAGATATCGATGTTCTCTATTTTTAGGAGTGCCTCGAGAGAGTGCATTTTGAGGTTTAGACTTCTAGCATTGAGTAGTATTACCTTCAGATTTTGCATGCTTGTATCTGTTAAGGTGGTGGTTTTTTCCTTTGAACCTTGCCTAAAAAAGGCACTATAGGGGTGGTGGGAGCTTTAGCCAGTAACCTGAATCCCAGGGGTGACAGGTGCAGACCATCTCTGGCAAAGCATCGTGGTTTGTCGATCATATCTTCCCAGCCAGACAAATACTGGATCCCCTTTGAATGACACCAGAGGCTTAGCCAATTGTTGAAGTCAATCATTTTGTCCTTATACTGTGATATCATTCTGGGTGAAGGCAGGATGCTACTCAGGGCTAGGGTCATACCTGCCTGGGTCACATGATCCAAGAGCTCTTCCGTGTCTCTTTTCATGTAGTCCAAGGAGGTACGTCTCAAGTCATTTACTCCAGCATGGACAATGACAGAGTCGTATTTGTACTTGTTGTGGAGTGACTTGAGTGCATGCGTTATGTGGCGGATCCTGGCACCCGACAGGCAGCTGACTGTAATTTTCTCCTTGTTCAGCCTGGTGAATGGGACATCAGTGTGCCTGACTATAGAGTCACCTATGACTAAAGTGTTGGGTACATTGTCTTGCCTTAGGGCCTGTTGTTGGGTGGCACACTGGTGTTGTGAGCTATGTGTCACTTTGGTTGTGACTGGTGTTTTTTGCGTTTCGGCTTCGGAGGTCCTTGTTGCTTGGGCAGGTTAATGTTATGGGCCTCCGCATATGTGGGTTTAGTGTTGCTATGTGTGGGAGTTGATGGTGTGGGTTTTGAAGGGCTATGAGTTGCTAGAGGTGTAATGCAGGTGCTGGCCTTCTCCTCTTGACTGTCTAGCACAGTCTTGACCGGAGAGAGCTTTGCTTCCAGTTTGGCTATGTAAGTGCATCTCTCGCAGGTTGTACTGTTGGGTGGTAGGAGGAGAGGATTGTCTGTGTACATGAGGCAGTTGCCGCATTGCCCCAGTATGCCCAGATTCACCAGGTGGACAGGAGAAACCACCGGAAGCTGACCCTTGGACATGCCTGTTTAGGTGCTTTTTTGTAAGTTTTAAGAGCTGTTTTCCCTTACCTTTGCAAGGTACTTTGCAATTGTAGGCTGTTTAGTGCCTATGATTAATTTCTCCTTATTGACAAGCTGAGTGCTTGTATCAGGTTCAGGCTTCCTAGTGCTTTACAGCAGATTCTAGAGCAAGTGCTAGTCACAGGGTTCAGATTTTAGTGCTACTACTGAGAAACCAACTAGTTTTAAGGGAAAATTTGAAGAGCAGATTTTCTGGCACCTGGAATAGTTTAACTGTAGCCTCGTAGTGCTGCACGATGTGCAAAATGTGCAAACACACGCATTTTTAAGCCAGAAAGTTGAAAGGGATAGAAATCAGCCCAAAAAGGCTAATAAAATTACAATTTCAGAGCTGGAAACCACTCCTCTAACGTTAGATAGGCAGTACAATGCTCACCAGTCCCACTGGTAGTCAGTAGGACTTCCCTCTGCCACAGCAAGGTCTGGATAGCTCTGAGAACAGAAAATAAAGTCCTGAGATGAGCAAGGCCTGGGATATGGACTGGCTAGAAAAGGTGGGAAACGAGCAAACAAGATAGTATATATATATTTTTTTTGTTGAAACAGGCTAAACAATGCAATAATACAGTAAGTCGTGACACTCCACTCCTGATGGCCCCTTCTAAAGAGGGGAAAATAATATACACGCTGGATCTTAAGCCATTACGTACAGCCTTTGAAGATGTGCATTGCCTTGTACTCTAAAGTCCACGTGCTGAGCTGCTAGCTCTGCAAATATATAGAAGTCTGTCACGATCATTGAGTTGGTTTAATGAACAGTAAGTGGTCAGAGTTACAGTAGTGGTACAGATTCAATGAAATAGGTCAGTTAATGCTGTGATTTCTGTCTCCAGATATCTGACTCAGTACAACAAATTAGCATGTGTACAAATGTAAAACAGGTCACATCTCTGAACAAGTTGGCCTATGTCGGTCTCTGTACAATGCCTTCTAAAAGGAATCTTCACAACAAAGAGAAAGAAAATGAGTAGTACTTAAAGTACAGCCTTACCTCCACCACATTTCCAAACAGCAGATGTGCATAAATAATCCCCTACAGCCAGTAATTGTAAGAAAACTGCACAGTTTCAAGCATTGGACTCTAATGTGCAGTTGTCAAGACTTTTACCAGACTTTTGAAATTCTATTCTATTCTTCCCTATTCCTTTTACTTGGTTAACCCAAATTTCAGGCATATGATCCTTGCTGAATTGTTTGTCCATCTTTTAACAGACTTGCACATCTCCTCGACATTCTTCGTTATTCTCTGGAATACAGAGAATGGCTTGACTGATATTCTCTGTTCTTCCCTTTTAGTGGACATTCCTCCTCCTAAAGTCGTGCAACCTGGCTTGGATACATACTGGCTCTCTAGCTCAGAAGTCCTTTTGATCAGCTCTTCCAGTGCTATTTGAGGGTCTACATAGAATTTTTATGTCAGTGGCTAAAATACTTAACTTCAATACCCGGCCATTTTTTTTTAAGTGCTGAGCCATAATTCTCTGAATTTCCTGATGGCCAGAAAGAAAGCTGTCCCCAGAGTTTGTATTTGCAAAAAAAAAAAAAGATAGTCCTAGTCAGTAAGCTCTAACTTTGATAATACAGTATGCGTCATTTGCATTTTATTTACTCTGAGAGACTTGAGTAATCAGGATATGGTCTTCTGTACAAAGTCGTCGTTGTGACTTTCGGCTTTTCCCGGTTAGGGGTCGCCACAGCGGAACTCCGGTCCGCTAATGATTGGCAGTTCATTTATATGTACCGAGTTGCCAGCCCTGACGCACAACCTTCACCGAAGGTACGCCCATTCACGCAGGTCTCCACGCAGAAGACGCTCTAACTGAGAGTCGAACCGGACAGCGTCTTACTGTGAGGCGACAAAGTAGTAGTTCTAAATATATTTATAGATACATTTTTATTTATTTTGTTGCCCGTTTATCTATTTTGTTTTCTTTTATTTCTTCCTGTGCAATCAATTGCTTGTATATGCAGTTCTTTTCTATTCTTTTGCCCTGTTTTCTATTCAGCTGTCTTATTTATTCAAATACAACAGGTTGTGGCTGGTGTTCAGTGTTGGTGCCTGTTCTTTATGAAGAGATTGTTTGTTTAGTTATAACCTGTTGTAATTTAATGTATTGTTGGCTCAATGGGATACAATTCAGTAACCATTTTTTTTAATTCAGTCTGATTCCTTTCATTTTAAATTCAGAAGATGGTTGTAGTATTGCTTTTAATGTTGTTCATATCTTATCTGTTGTGACTCATTGGTTGAGCTGTAATTAATTAATTAGTGGTTTTAAAACTGAGTGTACATGTTTCATCCTCCCTTGAAAGCTTTTTCTGAGGTATAAGGGGAATAAAGTTTTATTCAAGGTAGAAATCTGTAATTAATTTCAGTTATTTGTTTTCTAATTAAGACATTGGTGCCAGATTGGTCTGGTTGGTGATAATGTGTACCATGAACTCGGGAAAGGGGTGCTGGCACTAGAGAGGTACTGGTAGCAGTGAGTGTGTGTGTGTGTGTGTTTGTGTAAAATGTAGTTTTAGTTCACTCTTGGCTTACTTTTGGTAAAGTTGCATGGAAGACATTTTTCTGTAATTGTGCAATCCACGTGAAGTTCGCATTTGCTATGTGTGTGCTTAAAGCCCCCCCTCCCCCACATGATTACTTGATGGCCAGTGGTGCGGATTGTGAGACTTTAGCCCCTGACCATCACATATAGGTTTGTGGCAACTTATAAGTCCCATGCCCCTGCAGCTAACACAGGTGCAGTAAGTGATATGTGGTTAAAACTCTGAAGCCCTACATGTCGCACATTTGGTGATAGTAATTTGGAGTAAGGCCTGTATTCATGTGCTTGCATCCTGCTGTTTGGTGTAAAAGGGTTACAAAGTGTTGATGTTTGTTTTGATATTGAAGGGGTTTTTTTCCAGTTTGAGTTTAAAAGTCAGACATCAGCAGGAGAAAGAATTAATGGATATGATGAGCCAAGTGCACTCTTGTAAGAGGGAAAATTTTCCTGCAGAGGAGTGTGTATGTTGAAGAAGGAATGTAAGCATTTTTCCCCTTTTAATAGACTCTGCTTATTCTACTATTTTAAAGTCAGTTTTCTTTATTCCTTTTTGCTTTATGGGAAAGATTTTCTATGCATGAGGATTTGAGGGACCATTGGTGTTTTTAAAGACCACCTTGTGGTATCTGAGCATTGGCCACTCTGTGTAATGTAGATGGCACTTATGCTGTGACAGTTGAGGGCAGTGTTGTTTATGACAGCATCCTGGGGAGAGCTGGTACCAGATAGCATCAGGCTGGGAGGGTCATGTTACTAATTTGAGTAATTTTTTTTTTAACATGAGAGTCCAGTACTGGGGTTTGTTAGAAGAGAAATCTTTTGGGTGAGACAACAGATATCCTTAAATTCAGGTCTCCCCTTCTCCTTCCCTGCTCTAAATCAGTCACTGCAGACCCTCTGGACTTTGGTTGCAGAGCAGTTTCAGAAGGGATAAAAGTGCAAAGGGGTGAGGAACACCAAAGACAGACACAAGCACATAAATATCAATGAGTTGCTTGTCCTCATTAAGACACTCAACTCTTTGAACCTTTTTTGGTCCCCAAGATCTTTTCAAGTGGTTACGGATAATACCACAGTCATGTGGTACATACCCCATTTGCAGACAGACTAACCATGTTCATTTGGGATATAGCTTTACAACACAGTCTCATTCTACAACATCCTACTTTCCGTCAGAGTAAAACTGTCTGACAGACAAGCTGGGCAGGACCAGGGCAAACCCTCAAGATTGGAAACTAGATCTGGAGTGTATACTTTCTGTATTCAAGAACATCCCTACCACATTGCTTATACTGTTTTATATGCTTAGTGTAGACTTATTGGCAACATTGAGTCCCAGCCTTTGCTTTGACAAATGGACTCCATCTTGTCTAAATACGTGTCCCCAAAATTAGTTATGAATATTCTAAACATTCCTATTAAAAATGATTTATAGTGAAGGTATTCACCTCCAAAATATTTTCATTCATGCTATCCTAACTCTCCTTTATATGATTTGTGAAAAATATGTTCTGATGCCTATTTAAGCAGTGTTTATCAAAGAGGACTATAACTCCCCTACCAACAGCTAGAGTCCTTAAAGATGAGATCATTTGACCCAACATAAGTGTATACTGCTGCATACTTTCTTACATTTAGACATCTTGTATTTTTGCTCCTGACTGGTAATCCCTGTTCAGTGTTCAATATCCTGTCTGTCAGTATGAGTATCAGTTTACTTTATTTTCATAATTGAATCTCCATTTTGCTATTATATAATTTCTGACCTGGAATAAAGAATTTCCCCCTGCTAATTCATTAATATCTGCTCTTTCAGTTGTTAAAGAAACAATCTTTATCACCATTAGTCCTTTTTTTCGCCACCTACAAGCTTTGCAAGCATACATCTCGCTTTCTGTTTATTTCCATAGCCTGAGACACATTGGCAATTTCAGTCTCCTCTGTTTTTTTTCTCTAGCAGTAATGCTCTTAAAGCCTTTCAAGTTCAGTTTATATTCCTTGCATCTTTTATTTACCTTCCCTGTTAGGACAGCTGTCATTTTCTGCAGACTGGATGTTTTGTGATTGAACAATGTTATAATTTCCTGTATTCTGTATATTAACATATCAAAGTAGCATCTTTTTGTTTAGTATATTTTCTGTTAGCATTGCATGCATTAGTCAGTTTCTTTTTCTTCCCACCTAATTAGTTGTGAAGGTTTTTTTTTTTTTAATTATTATTATTTTTCCCGATAAGCTCAGTCTTCAAATTAGCTGTACAGTTGTGTTCTGAACTCCAAAGGTGTCATTTGTATTGTCAAGTTTAGTAAGGGTTGATTGGAGTTTACAACATGTGAAACAAACGCACATTAAATGGCTAGAATCAGAAGTGGAAATAAAGCAAGAAAATTCAGTTCTTGCTGGGGTGGAATTCATCAAGTAACAAATTTGTAAGGGGTAAGTTGTACAGGGGAGTGCATTTACACTTAGAAAGACTGTCAGGGAAAGAAAGCATGGGAAGACAGTGAAACATGCTTCATTATTATTGCTAGTCAGCAAAGAATGGCATTGTTTAAACTTCACATTGTATACCAACTACTACAGTTTACACTAGGCCGACTACAGAGTAGTACACTGGGTGCATTTTTCTTGCAGTTCCTAGTTGTAAGATGCATGCTAAAGTTCTAATATATGTAAACATATGGCCCCATATATGCTGTTAGCCAACAGGGTGCTGGCAGAAATTGGGCTACTGTTGGCCGAAGGAGGAGAAGAGGCAGAAGGCATGGCCGAAGGCAGGAAGAGAGGAAAAAGGCTAGGACTGTGGTAGTGAGGGTCTGAACTTTGAATGTTGGCAGAATGACTGGTATGGGGAGAGAGCTACCTGATATCATGGACAGAAGGAAGTTGGTATATTGTGTGTGCAGATGGAAGGGGAGTAAGGCTAGGTGTATCGGAGGTGGGTTCAAATTGTTTTATCATGGTGTGGATGGGAGGTGAAATGGCTTAGGAGTTATCCTGAAGGAACAGTATGCTAAGAGTGTTTTGGAGGTGAAAAGTGTGTTGGATAGAGTGATGTGTATGAAGCTTGAAATTGATGGTGTAATGATGAATGTTGTTAGTGCATATGCTCCACAAGTTAGGTGTGCGATGGGTGAGAGAGAAAATTTTTGGAGTGAGTTGGATGAAGTGGTGATGACTGTACCCAAGGGTGAGAGAGTGGTGATTGGAGCAGATTTCAATGGGCATGTTGGTGAAGGGAACAGAGGGGATGAGGAAGTGATGGGGTAGGTATGGTGTTTAGACAAAGGAATGCAGAAGGTCAGATGGTAGTACATTTTGCGAAAAGGATGGACATGGCTGTGGTGAATACGTATTTTAACAAGAGGGAGGAGCATAGGGTGACATACAAGAGTGGAGGAAGATGCACACAGGTGGATTATATCTTATATAGGAGGGCCAGTTTGAAGGAGATTGGAGACTGTAAAGTGGTGACTGGGGAAAGTGTAGTTAGGCAGCATAGGATGGTGGTTTGTAGGATGACGTTAGTGATCAAGAAGAGGAGGAGGAGTGTGAGGGCAGCACCAATGATTAAATGGTGGAAATTGAAAAAGGGTAATTGTGAGGTGGAGTTCAGGGATGTTAAGACAGGCACTGGGTGGCAGTGAAGAGTTACCAAATAGCTGGGTAACTACAGCAGCGCTAGTAAGGGAGACGGCTAGAAAGGTGCTTGGTATGACATCTGGACAGAGGAAGGACGAGAAGGAGGCATGGTGGTGGAATGAGGAAGTACAGGAGAGTATACAGAGAAAGAGGTTGGCAAAGAAGAAGTGGGATTGTCAGAGAGATGAAGAAAGTAGACAGGAGTATAAGGAGATGAGGTGCATGGCAAAGAGAGAGGTGGCGAAGGCTAAGGATAAGGCATATGACGAGTTGTATGAAAGGTTGGACACTAAGAAGGGAGAAAAGGACCTGAACCGATTGGCTAGACAGAGGGACCGAGCTAGGAAATATGTGCAGCAGGCAAGGGTGATAAAGGATAATGAGGGAAACGTACTCACAAGCGAGGAGAGTTTGTTGAGGAGATGGAAGGAATACTTTGAGGGGTTGATGAATGAGAGGGAGAGAAGGTTGGATGATGTGTGGATAGTGAATCATGAAGTATACTGGATTAGCAAGGAGGAAGTAAGGCTAGCTATGAAGAGGATGAAGAATGGAAAGGCTGTTGGTCCAGATGACATACCTCTGGAAGCATGGAGGTCTTTAGGTGAAATGGCAGTGGAGTTTTTAACCAGATTGTTTATTGAAGTCTTGGAAATTGAGAGGATGCCTGAGGAATGGAGAAAGTGTTTTGGTACCGATTTTTAAGAATAAGGGTGATGTGCAGAGCTGTAGTAACTACAGAGGGATTAAATTGATCAGTCACAGCATGAAGTTATGGGAAAGAGTAGTGGAAGCTAGGTTAAGAAGGGACATGATGATTAGTGATCAGCAGTATTGTTTCATGCTGGGAAAGAGCACTACAGATGCGATGTTTGCTCTGAGAGTGTTGATGGAGAAGTACAGAGAAGGTCAGAAGGAGTTGCATTGTGTTTTTGTAGACTTAGAGGGTGCCTGGAGAGGAGTTGTGGTATTGTATGAGAAAGTCAGGAGTGTCCGAGAAGTATGTAAGAGTGGTACAGGATATGTACGAGGGTAGTGTGACAGCGGTGAGGTCTGCGGTGGGAGTGACGGATGCGTTTAAGGTGGAGGTGGGGTTACATCAAGGAATAGCTCTGAGCCCTTTCTTATTTGCAGTTGTGATGGACAGGTTGACAGACGAGATCAGACAGGAGTCCCCATGGATTATGATGTTTGCAGATGACATTGTGATCTGTAGTGAGAGTAGGGCATAGGTGGAGGAGACCCTGGAGAGATGGAGATATGCTCTAGAAAGAAGAGGAATGAAGGTCAGCAGGACTAAGACAGAATATGTGTGTGAATGAGAGGGATGATAGAGGAATGGTGTGGATGCAAGGAGTAGAGGTGGCGAAGGTGGATGAGTTTAAATAGTTGGGATCAGTAGTTCAGAGTAATGGTGAGAGTGGAAGAAAGGTGAAGAAGAGAGTACAGGCAGGATGGAGTGGGTGGAGAAAAGTGTCAGGAGTGATTTGTGACACGAGTACCAGTAAGAGTGAAAGGGAAGGTCTACGAGAGAGTAGTGAGACCAGCTATGTTATATGGGTTGGAGACAGTGGCATTGACAAAAGAGCTGGATGTGGCAGAGTTAAAGATGTTAAGATTTGCACTGGGTATGACGAGGATGGACAGGATTAGGAATAAGTATATTAGAAGGTCAGTCCAGGTTGGAAGGTTTGGAGACAAAGCCAGAGAGGCAAGATTACGTTGGTTTGGACATGTGCTGAGGAGGGATGCTGAGTATATTGGGAAAAGATGCTAAGGATGAAGCTACCAGGTAACAGGAAAAGAGGAAGGCCTAAGATAAGGTTTATAGATGTGGTGAGAGAGGCTATGCAGGTGGTTGGTGTGACAGAGCAAGATGCAGAGGACAGGAACAAATGGAAACAGATGATCCGCTGTGGCGACCCCTAATGGGAACAGCCGAAAGATGATGATGATAGCCCCATATATACAATCCTGCTGGGAGAATTCACTATTACTAACAGATCTGTCGTCCTGTCAGTTGTTTTTCGTGATCTCTTATTGCACCTCTTCTGAGATTTTCCCATATTGGTTTTATAGTGATTTGCTGATGGACTTGTTTTTTTCCTTTTAATGTTTCTCGGATTCACTTGAATTTTTCAAAGAACTGCTTATGATTTGACTTTTCTGGATGGCTCTTCTCACAACTTTGCTGAACGATTCTCCAAACTGTTTCTAATACAGTTGCTTATATAAAGTAAGAGACTCCTATGTGTACATTTCCTAAACTTCATGGAAAAGTTTAACTTAATATGCACTCAAAAAAGGGAGCACTGGTTGCAGATGATCACCATGGTGACACCCATTCTGCTTTTGGGCAGGATGTAGTATCTGTCCGTTCCAGTCTTGTTATATTCTCATAGGTAAGATGTTTAGGGACATTGTCAGTTACTAAGTTCCAAAGCATACTCGTAGAAATTCTGTCATCCTGGTTTAAAAAGACAGTTCTGACTGTTACTAACAAACTGCATTCTATTTTATTTATATAATGTCATATCCTAGAAAAGTCAGACCAAACCAAATTGCATGCAAGGTGGACCTAGTGTCCGGTTCAAACCAAAAGTCACAAATAAACCAAAAACGAACCAGCACAAAGGGGAAAAGTGCCTAAATGTTCTTTATTAGTGGCAAAATTCAATCCATACATTGCAAACTGGTTTCGGCTGTATTTTTAGCCTTCTTCAGTGCAAAAAGAGAAACCGGTTTGCAATATATGGATTGAATTTTGCCATTAATAAAGAACATTTAGGCACTTTTCCCCATTGTGCTGGTTCGTTTTTGGTTTATTTATATCCTAGAAAAGTACCATACCTATGTTATGCTTTTAGTAAATTATCAACTGTGAACATATTTTGTAAAAATGTCACATAGCTCGGATTCGTTTGTTGTGTTACATTAAAATAGAATAACATAATGACACATCCTGTGTTTGCATTGTTAATTACTGTTTTACACATACAACAGAAACCAGCAAAAGAGCACAGATGCCACATCCTGTGATGTCGCATCCTATATTCACATTTGTTGCATCTAAAGTACATGCTAACTGCTTAAAGCATTTGTGTAGACAGTAGAGATGTTTATGATGTCATCACAGTTTCCAAGGAATTAAAGGTTCTTGCAGCCGTGTATAGTGTGTGTGTGTGTGTGTGTGTGTGTGTGTGTGTGTGTGTGTGTGTGTGTGTGTGTGTGTGTGTGTGTGTGTGTGTGTGTGTGTGTGTGTATATATATATATATATATATATATATATATATATATATATATATATATATATATATCTATACACACATACGTGTATATATATATATATATATATATATATATCTGTATATACATATATATATGCGTACATGTGTATGTATATATATATATATATATATATATATATATATATATATGCGTACATGTGTATGTGTGTGTGTGTGTGTATATATTTATTTATATATATATATATATATATATATATATATATATGTATACATACACATGTATCCATCCTCATCATCAGCCCCCTTTTTCCCATTTTCTTCACAGTCGGTGTATCTTGTTAACTGTCGCTTTCTCTCTCGATTCATTGCCACACTCATGTCTTCTTCAGCACTCATGCCTGGCTGTCGTAGATCTTCTTTAACACAGTCCATCCACCTCTTTGCTGGACATCCTCGTTTCCTCTTAACTTCTTCCTGTCTGTCCCAAGTCATCTTCTGCTTTTCTGTACATGTCCGAACCACCATATTCTGTTCTCTTTGATCTTTTCTGCAATTGGAACTACTTTGGCTTCTGCTCTTATGTCCTCATTTCTTCGTCTGTCCCACAGTGTGCATCCTACCATCCTTCTCAGGCACTTCATTCCCATCACCTCTAGCTTCTTCATCTGCTGTGCCTTTACTGCCCAGGTTTCTGTACCATACAGTAGTACTGGTTGCATCAATGTCTTGTACACCTTACTTTTCAGCTTCTTTGGCATTTTTCTGTCATAGGCTACACCTGAGACTCTATGCAGTTGGCTGGAGCCCTTCTGGTTCTAGCTTTGACCTCTTCATTCAGCCTTCCCTTCTCCTCAACCACCCCTCCCAGGTACTTGAAACTGTTTACCTGTTTCACTATCTTCCATTCTATCTCAATTCTCAGCTTCTTCTGATTTCCCCATTTTGCTGCCAGTACCACTGCCTTATTTGTGCTTAGTTTCATCCCATGTATGTTCAGTTTTGCATTCCATTCTTGTTTCCTTTGCTGACGTTCTTGCTCACAGTTGACCAGTAATGCCACATCGTCTTCTTACAGTAACTTTGTTGATCTGTCCCCTCAAACCTGTTTGTTAATGTAGTCCATCGCCAGTATGAACAGCAATGGGCTCAGAGCTGAACCCTAGTGTACACCCACTCCCACTGGGAACCCATCTCTGAGGCCGAACAGTGTTCGTACTTGAGTCATTGGGTCCTTGTACGTAGCCTGCATGAATTTTACCCATGTTTCTGGGACTTTGAGCCAGTCAGTACTGCCCAGATCAGCTTTCTTGGGAACTTGTCATATGCTTTCTCCAAGCCTAGGAATGCCCAGGTGGACTCTTTCCTCATCTTTAGCTTCTTCTCAACTATCTGTCTCACTGCGAACATCGGGTCAGATGTTCATCGTGTTTCACTGTTGCAGTCATTACAGTTGGGTTATCCTGCTGGCAGGCTACCCGCAGTCGGCCTGAATTCCAAAGTACTGGTCTGGCGTCAGTTGCTGTCGCCTCCTCCCTGACGTCAGTGCGGCAGGGGTATAAAAGATGCAGCCGATGCCATTTTCTTCAGTCTTTCTTGCCGCGCGGTGCCCGAAGCAAAAGCAGTTTGCAAGTGCCGGTCGGCCGACTCCTGCGATTTTCAAGTTTGAATTTCAGATCCAAAGTCTTCATTAAAGCTAAGTACCCCGTTGGGGAAACTTTTTTCTTGCTCCAGAGCAATGTCAGAAAAAGTTAATAATTGTATTTCTTCTGGGAAGCAAATACCTCCTAAGGATTTTCATTCTTACTGTATTCCTTGCCTAGGCCCTGACCACGACGTTGCTAGTTGTCGGTTTTGTGCTAGATTTAACCAACGCACTATTAAGCGTCGGTACAATTTTGCATTTCATTATTTTGGCAGAAGATTTAATTGTATAATGCCGTCGGAACAGCCGACTACTGGAATTTATGAAAAGCGCAAAGAAAAGGACAAGCATCCGAGGTCCAAAACCAACGACAAGGCTTCAGCTAAGCCAGTCGCCGGTTCTCAATGAGGCACTTTCGCAGCCCCTGACGCCCGCTACCTCAGAGCCACAGGCCGCTGCCGACTAGGCCGCTGGATACTCAAGGTATTGGACCCTCGGAAACTATTCCCTCAGATGGGTCTGGAGCCGCTGAGCAGGTATCGGCTTCTGAGGGTGTTTTTTTCAGGCCTACACAGTTATATGTAAAAACAACTTCGGCTTCAAAGTCAAAGACTAAAGCACCTCTAAAGACAAAGAAACAAGTACAGCATTCACCAGGACAGGCCTCCATGCCTAAAAAACAGATGCTTAAAATGGCTGAAGACCTAATTACTTAGATCAGGGGTTCCCATCCCCCTCCTAATAAGAGACCTAGGCAAGAGACAGAATATGAGTCTTCAGATCAAGTTTCCATTTCCTCTGATTCCTCTTCTGAACAGGGATACTCTCTTCCTCCTTATGAGGATTCTGATGCTGAAGAAACTATCCCTTCAGCCTCTCCTCCTGAAGATTACTCCTTTGGGGAGACCCTGCATACTATGAGGGAGCATTTTCATTGGGAAAGCCAAGATTACTCAGAATCTAAGAAAAGGCTCGGAGATTTTCTTTTACTACCTCAGCACAGGTCCCTTGCTATTCCTCTTGTTTTAGACATTGTAGATGATGTATTTATAGAGTCCTCTCACTCCTGACTCTTTACCACCAGCTTCTGTTAAGTCAGACAGATATTACAGGGTTCCTGATTCACGTAAATTTCTTTATAGAAACCCTACTGCTGACCCAGAAACTATTTCTCAGGGTCCCAAAGGGGTCAAGGCATCCACTGCAAAAAACCTTATTCCCTCTGATAGGGATTCCAGGGCCCTGGACAGATGGGGGAAAAAGATTTACACTTCTGCTCCTTTGGCTGTAAGGGCCTTAAATTGTCAATTTCATATGCTTAAATATCAACAATGTCTTATGTCACTACTAAAACAGAAAATGTTGACAAATTCTGAATGTGCAGAAAACAAAGAAATGCAGAATTTTATTGCATGCAGCTGAACAAGTGGGAAAGCATACTTTGCAATGTGGTTTTGATTCTCTGGAGGCCTCCTGCAGGGCCGCTGTTACGGGTTCTGTCATTAGGAGGCATGCTTGGTTAAATGAACAGAATCTGCCTGATCATGTTAAAGCAAAATTATTAGATGCACCATTACAGCATGATACCTTGTTTGGTGTTAAAGCAGAAGAGGTGTTGAAGAAAATGGAAGACAAAGCTAAATCTATGCAAACAGTCAAGGATTTCTTACAGGTACAACCTCCCAGATTTAGCAGGAACTGGCCTGCAAAGAATTGGTCCTTTCCAGTGTCAGACGGGCCACAAAGAGGTAGATACAGACTGCCCGGAGGCAGATCCCAGCCCCAGGGCTCATACAGGTCTAAACAATGGGGTGCTTCTACCTCCAAAAGTGGAGAAGGTAAATCACAGCCATACAGGAAACAGTCTCAATGACTTTCCCCTGCCAGCACCGAGCACTTATCTTTTGGGAAGCCCTTTAGGAGGAAAACTAGCACTTTTTTCACAAAATTGGCACATGATCACCCAGGACAAATGGGTCCTGAATGTAGTTTCTCAAGGCTACAGGTTCCATTTTCACACCCTGCCAAGGGCAAACGGAATGCCAGACCTGCCACACAATCAATGGGCAGAGGCTCAAAAACAAGTTTCAGCCCTCATGGACATGAGGGCCATTCAGCGATTGCCACAGCAAGAGCAGGGACTAGGATTTTACTCAAGACTCTTCTTGGTGCCCAGAAAGGACAGTGCATGGAGACCAATACTGGACCTGCCTAGAACACATTTCTGGATATTCCGAAATTCAAAATGTTGACTCTGCAGCAGCTTCTGCCCATGCTGGACAAGAAGGCATGGCTTGTGACTTTAGACCTAAAAGAGGCATACCTGCATGTCCCAATCAGACTTTCATGCAGAAGATACCTCAGATTTATAGCTGGCTCAATGCACTGCCAATTCTCTGCACTGCCCTTTGGCTTATCTGCTGCGCCCAGGGTCTTCACAAAATGCCTGGCACCAGTAATTGCATTTTGCAGACAAAGAGGAATACAAATTTATCCTTACTTGGACGATTGCCTTATTCAAGCAGAGAACAAAGACATTCAATTACAGCATCTGGCGTTTGTAAAAAGATTACTAACATGCCTAGAGTAAAAAGATTACTAACATGCCTAGAGTATACAGTAAACGAAAATAAATCAAAACTAGTACCCTCACAAGAGATAATATTCCTGGGTGCAAGCTTAAATACAACTGCCCAGATGGCTTATCTCACGCCAGACAAACAAAGACAACTGACTACTTATTTCAAAATGTTGGCAACAAAGACCCAGATGTTCATCGTGCATACAGCTGCAGTAATCACAGATGGGTTCTCTGCCGTCAGGCGGGTCCTCGGTCGGCCGAATTCCAAAGTCTAGGTCCGGCGTCGGTTGTTGTCGCTTACTTTCCTGACGTCAGTGCGACAGGGGTATATAAGACACAGCCGACGCCATTTTCTCCAGTCTTTTTTGCCGCGCGGTGCCCGAAGCAGAAGCAGTTCGCAAGTGCCGGTCGGCCGGCTCCTGAATTTACGAAAAATTGGAAACCGAAGTCTTCTTTAAAGCTAAGTACCCCGTTGGGGAAACTTTTCTTGCCTCAGACCGATGTCAGACAAAGTTAACAATTGTATTTCTTGTGGGAAGCAAATACCGCATACTGATTTCCATTCCCTCTGCATACCTTGTTTAGGCCCAGACCACGACGTCTCGGGCTGTCGCTTTTGCGCTACTTTCAATAAACGCGCTATTAAGCGTCGGGTGGAGTTCGCTCAACACTTTTTTGGTAAAGTCTTTGATTATAAAATGTCGTCGGAGACTCAGACTACCATTTTGTCCAAAAAACGCAAGGACAAGGACCGACACGCGAGGTCCACGGTCTCCACCGACACCACGCCAAAACCGGCTACACGTGGTCCGGTTCTCAGCGAGACGCCTATGCAGCCCCTGACTACCGACGACACTTCTTTGGCGGTGTCTTCTGTAACCGAGACCGCAGGTACCTCGGCCCATACCCAGACTACAACCACCGAAGCCACTGTGAGTGTTGAGCCTCCTAATGTGGACAGGTCCACTTCCACCCATGGTGTCTTTAGACCCTCATCTTCCTTTTCCATTAAGGCCTTTACTAAGTGCAAATCAGCCATGCATCCCAAGAGGCCTGTTGCACAGGGCCCATCTCCAGGCCCCATGCCTAAAAAGCAGATGCTAAAAATGGCTGAGGATTTAATTACTCTTATCAGGGGTTCCCAACCCCCTCCAGACAAGAGACCCAGAGTGGAGGAAGATTCTCCCTCTTCTGACCAGGGTTCCATTTTTTCAGAACATTCTGATGTAGAGGAACACTCGTACTCCCCTTTTGAAGATTCTGATGCAGAGCAGTCCATTCCTTCTGTATCTCCCCCAGAGGATTTTTCTTTTGGGGAAACCTTGCACACCGTGAGGGAACACTTCCATTGGGAAGACCAAGACTTTTCTGATTCCAAGAAAAGACTTAGGGAATTTCTTTTGTTATCTCAACACAGACCTCTGGTGATACCTCCTGTCTTGGACATACTTGACGATGTTTACTCGGAGGCTTGCCTTAATCCGGATTCCCTGCCTCCTGCCCCAGTCAAGCCTGATAGGTACTACAGAGTTCCTAACTCTCACCAATTTCTTTACAAAAGCCATAATGCTGACCCTGAAGCCATTTCTCAAGGCCCCAAGGGAATGAAGGCCTCTACTGCTAAGAATCCACTACCTTCCGAAAGAGAGTCTAGATCCTTAGAAAGGTGGGGGAAAAAAGTATATACCTCGGCCACCCTAGCCATGAGGGCCTTAAATTGTCAGTTCCATATGCTTAAATATCAGCAGTTTCTGTTATCACAATTAAGAAATAAAATGTTTCAACCTGAACAACCAGATTTGAAGGAGTTACAGGATATGATGCATAGTGCAGAACAAGTGGGTAAACACACCTTACAATGTGGCTATGATGCCTTAGAGGCCTCAAGTAGAGCTGCTGTTACAGGATCAGTCATTCGTAAACATGCCTGGCTTAGGGAACAAATCTTGCCTGATCATGTTAAAGCTAAACTACTAGATGCTCCTTTACAAAAGGATGTACTATTTGGTACTAATGCTGAGGAGATAATATGGAAAATGGAAGAAAAAGCTAAATCTATGCAAACTGTCAAAGCTTTTCTACAGGTTCAACCACCACGTTTTAGCAGAAATTGGCCTTCTAAAAACTGGTCCTTTCCAGCCACGGACAAGCCCCAAAGAGGTAGATACAGGCGCACAAGGGGCAGAGGACAATCTCAAGGATCATATAGAGGCAGACAATGGCAAACTCCAGCACCAAGAGGTGGCGAAGACCGTGCACAACAATACAGAAAACAAACCCAATGACTTCCTCCTTTTCATGCCAAGCAAGTCTCAGCTGGCAGCACCCTTGGTAGGAAAGCTGGCATTATTTACAAGAAATTGGCATATTATCACAACAGACAAATGGATCCTGGACATTATAAACAGAGGCTACAGATTTCATTTTCACACTCTTCCAAAAATGAGAGGCATGCCAAACCTGCCACACAATCAAAGGGCAGAGGCACAAATACAAATTTCAAAGCTCATGGACATGAAAGCTATTCAAGAGGTACCTACTCACGAACAAGGTCAAGGTTTTTATTCCAGACTATTTCTGGTACCAAGGAAAGGAACCGACTGGAGACCCATTTTGGACTTATCCATCCTAAACACATTTCTACTCGTACCAAAATTCAAGATGCTCACATTACAGCAGCTTCTTCCCATGCTGGGCAAGGAATTTTGGCTGGTAACATTGGAACTCAAGGAGGCATACCTGCATGTCCCAATCAGACAAAGCTGCAGAAGATACCTCAGATTTCTTGCAGGTTCAATCCACTATCAATTCTCTGCATTGCCCTTTGGCTTATCTACTGCCCAGAGTATTCACGAAATGCCTGGCATCAGTAATTGCCTACTGCAGACTTCAAGGGATACAAATTTACCCTTATTTGGACGACTGCCTGATCCAAGCGGACAGCAAGCACATACTTCTGGAACATCTGGCTTATGTAACACGGTTATTGAATTCTCTGGGATACACAGTCAACAAAGAGAAATCCAGGCTAACACCATCTCAGAAAATAACTTTCCTGGGTGCCAACTTGGACACAAACACCCAGATGGCCTATCTCACGCCAGAAAAACAGGGGCAACTAACTCAGTACTTCAAAATACTAGCAAATTGTACCAGGCTCACTGCAAGGAAAATCCTGCAGGCTCTGGGCTTCATGGCATTTTGCATTCTTTTAATCCCATGTGCAAAGTTGCATATGAGGAAACTTCAGTGGTACCTAAAAAACCTATGGTCTCAACACAGCCACAGTTTGGAAACAATAATACCAATAATCCCATGTTTGCAAAAGGAATTTCTATGGTGGGCCCAAGCATGTCAAACAAACACAGGTCTTCCATTCTGCAAGCCTCAAGCAAATCAAGTCATCACAACAGACGCCTCAGACTACGCCTGGGGGGGCGCACATGACAGACAGGTGCATTCAGGGCAAATGGTCCCAAAAGGAAAAGCACCTTGCCATCAATCAAAAAGAAATGCTAGCAGTGATAAATGCAATTACAGCTTTCAAGGACCTCCTGCATCCAGGGCAATTATTGATAAGAACAGACAACACCACAGTAATGTGGTACATAAACAAACAAGGAGGAACACATTCATACCCCCTGTGCAGACTAGCCATGTCACTTTGGAACTTGGCTCTGGAATGGCAAATCGAACTTCAAGCACAGTACTTGCCAGGTTTGGAAAACACGCTGGCAGACTAAGCAGAATTATGACAGACCCACACGAATGGAAGTTGCATCCTCAAGTGTTTACAAAGATAATCCAAGCGTGGGGAAGGCCAGACATAGATCTCTTCACCTCCCACAAGGACCTTTCATCCAAAGGCCTGGAGAGTGGACGCCCTTTCTTTCAGTTGGGCAGCATGGACAGTTTACACTTTCCCACCTTTGCCTCTTCTGCCCAAGGTGCTCTTGAAAGCAAGAGCAGACAGACCGAAGATGATACTGATTGCTCCAGACTGGCCAAGACAACACTGGTACCCACTCCTGAGGAGCCTAACGCATACTCCTCCCTGGTCCCTACCTCTAATGCCTCTTCTACTGACTCAGCACAGCTACAAAACTCTTCACAGTCAGCTGAAAACACTCAATCTCGCTGCATGGAAAATTCCTTAACACCACAACAGACCCTACTCTCCAAAGAGGTGCAGGATGTCATTTTGGAGGCCAGAAGGCCATCTACTAGAAAGGCTTACTCCGCAAAATGGAAACGGTTTTGCTCTTGGAATGAGAAAAAAGGCCAGGATCCTAGAAAACTGAATTTGCCTCAGATATTACAGTATCTAGCTGAGCTGTTGAACAGTGGACTTTCATTTTCCTCCATAAAAATTCATGCCTCCGCCATTTCTGTAGAATTCAACACTGATCCACCCTTATTCTCTCACCCACTCTTAAGACAGTTCCTCAGAGGGGCTAAGAATATAAGACCTCCAAGGAAACGACCAATACCAGCCTGGGATCTTAATTACATTCTAGAAAAATTAACATTGCCTCCCTTTGAACCAGCTGCCTCTACAGATTTGCAATATTTGTCCTGGAAAACAGCTTTCCTTCTGGCCATTACCTCAGCTCGTAGGGTTTCGGAACTACAAGCCCTCATGGCTGTGCAGCCCTTTCTCATCTTCCATCAGGACAGGGTTTCCCTTCGAACCAACCCGTCATTTATGCCTAAAGTGGTATCCAGGGTAGCATTAAATCAAGCCATACACTTACCTACCTTTTACCCCAATCCTCAAAATAAAGGGGAAAGGCTGCTACACTCCTTAGACATCCATAGACAGCTACGTTATTATTTGGACAGAACAAAGCCTTTCAGGAAATCAGAACAACTTTTTGTGTCCTATGCTGTAGGAACTCAAGGGAAGCCAGTTACCAAACAGACAATTTCAAAATGGATAGGCCACTGCATACGGTTTTGTTACTCCTTTCATGGAAAATCTGTCCCTACAGGCATCAGATCCCACTCCACCAGGGCCACAGCTACCTCTACAGCCTTCCTCAGAGGAGTTCCTACCAAAGATATTTTGGAGGCAGTCACTTGGAGTTCTGTGCATACCTTCACCAAACACTACCACCTGCCTTTATACTCCAAGACTAGAGCAGGCTTTGCCACTGCTGTGTTGCAGGGCATTCTGGCTCATCCCAGTTCCACCTAGTGCCTACCACCCTGTGCGTAGCTTTCGGATTCTACCCATCTGTGATTACTGCAGCTGTATGCACGATGAACATAGTACAGTTTTGTACCTACCATAAATGTAGATGTTCGAGTGCTAATACAGCTGCAGTACAGGTTTACCTCCCTCCTTCCCCTCTTGGTAAAGGCCTAGGGGCTAACCCCTCCTCATACAACCTGATTGGGTTATCCTTCTATGGTATATTTTCTTGCAACTACTGATTTTTGATTATATTGCATTGCATGAATATATATATATATAATTTATGTATTGCCTTCCCTCTGGGGGCACCTGACATCTGGGGCAAGAAAGACTGAAGAAAATGGCGTCGGCTGTACCCCTGTCGCACTGACGTCAGGAAAGTAAGCGACAACAACCGACGCCGGACCTAGACTTTGGAATTCGGCCGACCAAGGACCCGCCTGACGGCAGAGAACCCATCTGTGATTACTGCAGCTGTATTAGCACTCGAACATCTACATTTATGGTAGGTACAAAACTGTACTTTATCTGCAAGAAAAATTCTGCAGGCTTTGGGCTTCATGGCATCCTGCATACTGCTAATTCCATATGCAAGACTGCATATGAGGAAACTACAATGGTATCTAAAAAGTGTTTGGACTCAACATCGCCACAGCCTGGAAACAATAATTACCCTCATTCCCTGCCTGCAACAGGAGTTTCGATGGTGGGCAGAGGCCTGTCACCACAACAAGGGACAGCCTTTCTCTTTACCCACAGCCAGGCAGACATTAACAACAGATGCATCAGATTATGCCTGGGGGGCCCATATGGCAGGAAGATGTATTCAGGGCACATGGTCCGCAAGCCAAATGCATCTACATATCTCTCAAAAAGAGATGCTAGCTGTTCAAAATGCCCTGACAGCCTTCAAGGATCTACTTCATCCAGGACAACTATTGATAAAGACGGACAATACTACAGTCATGTGGTACATAAACAAGCAGGGAGGCACACATTCCTACCCCCTCTGCAGACGAGCCATGACTTTGTGGGATACAGCATTGACTTACCAAGTACATCTGCAAGCACAATACCTGCCAGGAAGGATAAATTCTCTGGCAGACGACCTAAACAGAAACTTAATTGGATCCACAAGTCTTCAGCATGATAACAAGGAAATGGGGATGCCCGGACATAGACCTCTTTGCCTCACCTCACAACTGCCAACTACAGAAATTCTGCACAAGGACTTATCACAAGCTAGCATGGAAAATGGACTCTCTATCTTTCATCTGGAAAAGCTTAACAGTATATGCCTTTCCACCACTGCCTCTCCTCCCCAAGGTACTCCTAAAGGTCAGACAAGAGAAGCCAAAAATGATACTGATTGCCCCAGACTGGCCCCGCCAGCACTGGTACCCAATCCTAATGAGCTTGTCTCAATGCCCAGCCTGGACCTTGACTCAAATTCCTCACTTATTGACTCAACAAAACAGTCAGATCCTGCACAGCCAACTCAGGACCTTAAACTTGGCAGCATGGCGGATAATGTAACCATTCAAAACACGCCTCTGTCTAAAGCAGTGATGGATGTTATTCTGGAGGCCAGGAGGCCTAGCACCAGAAAATCTTATGCAGAAAAATGGAAGAGATTCTGAGCTTGGAACCAGGCACAAGGAATTGACACAGTTGTACCAAATATTCCTCAGATTTTACAATATCTAACTGAGATGCTGGACAGAGGCCTATCCTTTTCCTCTGTTAAGATTCATGCCTCTGCCATTTCAGCTCACTACAATACAGAACCTCCTCTATTCTCTCATCCATTACTAAGGCAGTACCTCAGAGGGCCAAAAACATAAGACCCCCAAGGAGAGCACCAATACCTGCATGGGACCCAAATTATGTCTTGGAAAAACTCACACTGCCTCCTTTTGAACCAGCCTCTACAGCTGATATAAAATTCTTATCTTGAAAAACAGCTTTGCTCCTAGCAATAACCTCTGCAAGACGAGTCTCAGAGTTACAGGCACTCATGGCTGTGGAACCCTTTATCATTTTCCATCAGGACAGGGTTTCTGTGAGGACAAACCCGACATTTTTGCCTAAGGTAGTGTCCAGTGTGGCCCTGAATCAAACAATTCATTTGCCTACCTTTTATCCAAACCTACAGAATAAGGGTGAGACACTTCTGCATTCTTTGGACATTCACAGGCAGCTATGTTTCTACTTGGACAGAACCAATGCTTTCAGAAAAACTGAACAACTTCTAGTGGCATATGCTGCAGGATCACAAGGAAAGGCTATCTCAAAGCAGACTATTTCAAAATGGATAGGTCACTGCATTCGTTTCTGCTATTCACAGCATGGCAAATCAGTGCCTAAGGGCATTAGGCCACATTCAACCAGAGCAGCAGCCACTTCAGCAGCCTTCCTCAGAGGGGAGTACCAACCAAAGACATCTTAGAGGCTGCAACTTGGAGTTCAGTGCACACTTTTACAAAGCACTATCACTTACCTCTCTACTCTAAATCTAGAGCAGGCGTTGCCACTGCAGTTCTGCAGGGCCTCATTGCCTCTCCTAATCCTATTTAGCCCCAGCCACCCAACCATAGCTTTGGGGTTCAACCCAATTGTAATGACTGCAACAGTGAAACACGATGAACATAGTACAGTTGTGTACCTACCATAAATGTAGATGTTCAAGTGTATTCACTGTTGCAGTCCAGGTTACCCACCCACCATCCCCCTTTCCTTTGCTGGGTCTAATCTGTACTTCTCTATTCTATACAACCTATGTGGTGTATTTGCTTGTAGATGAAGGTAGTTTTACTTTACTGCATGCATGTTTATTGGCATAAATTAGCCTACCCTTTTGGGGGCACCTGACATCTGGGGCAAGAAAAACTGAAGAAAATGGCGTCAGCTGCATCTTTTATACCCCTGCCGCACTGACGTCCGGGAGGAGGCGACAGCAACCGACGCCGGACCAGGACTTTGGAATTCAGGCCGACTGCGGGTAGCCTGCCAGCAGGATAACCCGGTTGTAATGACTGCAACAGTGAATACACTCGAACATCTACTTTTATGGTAGGTACACAACTGTACTTTCTGCTGCATTGTGTTCTGAATCAAAACTGCTCACCTCCCATCTTACATTCTACTACTCTGCATATCTGTTTCAGTCACTGTCTCCAGAACTTTCAGTTGGAGCTACTTTGGCTTCTGCTCTTATGTCCTCATTTCTTTGTTTGTCTGTCTGTCCATACGTATGTCTACAAAAGTAAATTTGTGCAGTGAACTTACTAAGTATGTGGTACTCTGTGTTCAGCTGAGAAAATGTGATTTTGCATCACGTGAGAAAAGCTTAGTTTTGCTCTACAGTGTACTCCAAATTCTCTCTTATTAAAATAAAATAAATACTTAATAAGGGACAGTCATGCTGAATTAGGACCCAGAAATCTGTAGCACTGTGGAAGAAGCCCCTCGGAAGTGTCTTCAGAAGAGTACCAGTAGCTATGCCTTTTAGATATTTAATAAGCTCAGCAGCTATTTTTTTTTTCTGGAATGAAGCCTGCAACTCAAAAGTGGTTATTTTCTGTTAATTTAAATTTTAGCAGAAACTTGTGTTTCTTATTCAGGCAGATGGGCACATATTCCAAATTGTGCTGTCGACTTGCCAGTAGAGAACAATTAATTCACTCAGTATGCTATCAGTGTCTAGGTCTGAAGCTTATATGAGGCATTATAAAAATGCAAGCATTTGTAGAGAAGGTTAGCCATGTCAGAATGACCATTTAAAAATTGATAAGTTTGGATAGAGTCTCTACTGTGACCCAGATGAGCCAAAGTTGAGTAGCGGTTCAAGAGCAGAAGGAGCCACGGAGTAAGGAGGTGGGAAAGGGTGGCTTTGTTTACTTTCTCTGGGAGGGCTTCTGTCCATGATGAAAGCACATCCCCATGATGGGGGATGTACTGCAGTGTTGGGACAAATTTCTGGTAAAAATATGGGGGAGGGGGTGACTGGCTGTAATTGAAATTGTTTGTGGTGATGCACGTGTGGGTCACTAGCTTTGCTCATTTGGGGCATATCAAAAAAAAAAAGTCCTACTTGGCATGCAGGACCAATATATGCGACTCTACAGGCAGCTCCACTGTACTTCTGCTGCCTACGTCACCATTGTTGCAGTCCCAGCCATAAAGGGGATACAGGATAGTACTGAGGAAAAATAGTGCAGCTGGGCAACTGATTGCCAGTTGGGGGTACGCAAATGGAAGGGAGTGGGAGTTAGCAAGCTACATATTTGTAGAATATTTATATTGTTAGCATAGTCAGCTGTCTTCAGAGAAACAAATATAAAAGGGTTTACTTTTACAACGTCGCAAATAACTTGTGCAACTTGTCATATATTCGACTCTAAAGGTTGGAATCTGCACTTTCGAATGCTGAAAACACCGAAAGTGCTAAACAATGAGTTTGACATTCCAGCAATGTCAAATGTTTTCGAAACACCTGACATTTCTGGACGTCTCCAAACACCTTTATCAAGGGGGCAAGCCCTCCTGCACCCCCTGGAGGCAAGCCCTCCTGCACCCCCCACACCCCCTGCTAATGTAATATACTAACTCTGAGATCGCGATCTCCACTTAGAATGCCGAATCCACATAAGCGAATGCACACTGGCATTTGCTCATTTGAGATTTCGGCAATTCATACTTCGTTATTACGAACTTTTGAAATCATACTTTCCACATCTGGCCGTCGCGGATGTGCACTTCAACCTTGTGAAAGTAAACCTATAAAAGTATATATGTGTAGTGTTACTTTAGGCCTGAAAAGTGTGCATTTCTGTGTAGGTGATGTAGCATAAAAGTTGAGAAGAATAAACTTTATCAAAATGTAAGTTGCATCTACTCTTTTTTTTTCTTTGAAGCTAGGAGAATGATATGTATAAGCATTTGTCCCAACTTAATTTATCTAAGGCTTCAGGAGAATTTCTCAAACCGTTTTTGAGATTTGGCTATTTATGTAAAGGGAACCAAAGCAGCTGTTAAGTTACAGTCCTCTTGAAAATGATCAGTAGTAAAGGGTCTGTGATACAAAAATGAATGCTGAAAGTATATCTGTTTTATGTGAATCTGAAGTCTGTAGCATGTAGTTTACTAAGTTCAAAAAGAAAAGTCTGTGGTGTCCCTTGGAGCCTCTGGAAACACAGTATGCAACCTATACTTGGTCAAAAACAAACGAAGCAGAAACTTCAGTGTGGAGGTTATGAAGTTCACTCCTTGAAATATTTTATGCACTTAATTCACTTATAAAAATCGAACTGTAAAATACGTACTACAAAGTAATAAAATAGTAGGTAGTTCCAGGCACGGCCTTTGGTCAGTTGGTGCCCTGGGCAAAAGGTCTCCACAGCGCCGCCCCAACACCACCAGCCTGTGCACCATCCTGGTCCACCTACACCATTCATATTACTGGAAAAGCACCCCTGCTAGAGCAGCACCCTAGGCAGGTCTATATCACAACATCGAACGCTCACATGAGCAAAAAATCATGTCCTCAAAGTTTATTAATTTTGTTTACGGTACAGTGAAGATCGGGATTTTTGCACTTTCCTCACTGTGGTGTGATCTCTTGAGTAGGAATATATAATGTGAAGTTGTTCAATCTCGCCTTCATTCTTACTGATGGGTTCGGAGCCGATCCCTCGACTCCGAGTCGGCCAAATTGCAAAGCTCGAGGTCGAAACCCTATCCCATGATGTTCCTTTACTTACCCCAGATCTAGTTTGCTGCTACGTTTGTAGTCAGTTAAGTAAAGTTTTTCTTATTTGTTTCTTCATTTTCTACTGAGAAGACTTTTTCTCCTTAGCCGAAGTTAGGCTTGTATTTACTTCCCCCGTTTTTGAGAGGAGTTTATAAAGGAAGTAAGTGGAAACGTTTTCCATTATTGGCATTAGGCCGTTTTTTGTGCCTGCATAGGCATCTTTGTACCCTATCCCATCTTAACCAAGATTAGGCTTTAGCCTCTTTACTTTAGCCGGTTAGGCTTAATTACTTTGTTTTATAGCCGAAGTAAGGCTTTATTTTCTTTATCCATAGCCAGATTGTTGAAATAGTCAAGTAGTCTCTTTTCTTAGCCAGTCAGGCTTAATTACTTTATTTTATAGCCGAAGTTAGGCTTTTTTTTCTTTAGAAATAACTTTATCATTTAGATACAGATTGTTGTAATAGCCAAGTTTGGCTCTGGATAGTATTTTGGATTGGATTGTGATCTATTTAGTCTGTAGGCTTAATCTTTTCTTTACAGCCGAGTTAGGCTTACACTTTGTGGATTTAATTAAAAGTTTCAGTGGTTATTCAGTTGTTTACTGACATTGTCTAGTGGAACTTGGATTAACATGTCTGAAAAGGTAAAGTCGGGCTTCAAGAAATGCCCCAAATGTAATCAGAAAATGTCTGTCACAGATGGTCACACCATCTGTGTTTATTGTTTAGGAGAGTTCCACCTTCAAGAAGTATCTTCTGTGTGCCATGGTTGTAGTAGCAGGGTTCTGTCAGAGAGAAAAAGGAAGTTGGTGGAAAGGGACCTTATTAAGGCCGCCTTTCAATCAGATTTGGACTCTGCTCCTCATGAAAAGCCAAAAACTGTTTCTTCTTCATAACTCTCTCTGGTTCGCTCTGAAGGTATCAAAGAAGGTATCTGACTCGGCTCCACAGTTAGCAGAGCTGACTGTTCAAGTAGTGTGTAGGAGCCGGTCCCCTGTTTTGGAGCCAGTATCTCCAACCCTAAGATCTCCAATTCTGGGTTCACCTGCTCCTTCCGTGGCCTCCTCTCGAGCTTCCAGACTGTCTGATTCGGATGTGGATCGTGTGGTGAGGAGATTATTACAGAATCCAGTGCTACCAAAAATTTTATCGGCTTCGACGCTAGCAGCTTCGGAGCCGATCAAGTCATCTACCCTGTTTGCTGTTCCTCCTCTGACTCGAGTCGAGGCTTCAGAGCCAGAGGGAGCTGATCAGTTGATTGTGGAGCTGTCGGTGCCAACACCCATGTCTGGCCTATCGGCACCGACAACCCTGATGTCTTCAGCCACAGCTGCAGACTCTGGGAGCCGACACTCGCCCGTCGGTTCTGGAGATGGGAGTCAAACCAGTGTTTTGGTTCCGACTCTTCCCCTCGGGGCTTCGGCGCGGATGAGCTCTGCTCCCACCTTGGACTTGGAACCAGCGGCTTTGATGCTGGAGGAGTCCTTGATGTCTTAGGACCCGGGGGCAGGCATCCTCGCATCGGAGCTGTGGTGCCTTCGATGCCACGAGGAGGGTTTTGTCCCCCCGGACAGTCACAACTTCTGAGCAGACTACCTCCTCCCGTAAAGCACCGGAATCTTCTCAGTCACCACAGATCCATCGTAAGCGTAGGGACCCAGAGCCTCAGGAAGCCCCCGTCTGGGAACCCTGCTCTTCTGAGACCTCCCCAGAAGCTCCCACTGAGGAGATCCCTAAGAAGAAGACATGTAAGAGGAAACATGTAGATTCCCCTCAGGAATCCATCACGTCTAACACTGATTTGAAGGAATTGGAAGGGTCCCCAAGGTCCCCCTCTGAGGATATATCTTTCGCGGATATCCTAGAGATCCTGAACCAGAGGGGTGAATGGCAGCCCATCAACACTTCCAAGGACAAATCGGTGCTCCTGAAAGCTTTTGGGTCCCGACCTTCCACCTCTTGGGTATCTCCGCCCTTCGATGAGTTGAGTCTGTTTTATCTTGAAGGGAGTGGGAGCCACCAGATACCACGGAACCTGTCCCTAGAAGACCAAACAAATATATTTCTGCACCTCATGACAATATCCAAACCTATTCATGTTGATGCCATGGTGTTTGCGGCAGTCACTAAAAAAGAGGTGTCTGAGACCTCTACGTCTGTCCATCCTCCTAGTAGAGAGTCTAGGATTATGGACAGATTTGGCAAGCGCATGTTCAGTTCTACAACATTTGCTCTTCGTTGAACTGTCTAACTCACTTTACCAGTCTTCAAAGAGATCTCCAAAAAGAGCTTGGGGATACTTTTCTGGGTGCAGTAGCTGATAAGGTGATATCTCAGCTTGCTACCCTTAATTCCATCGTCAAATCTTCCATGCGCCTCGTATCTTACACAGCTGATGGGACGAGTAGGGCAGCGGGTACAGGAATAGCTCTTTGGAGACATTCCTGGATGCGCTTGTGTTCTTTTGGGGAACCTTTCAAGTCATCCTTTGTGAATGCCCCGTTTGATGGTTCCTCACTTTTTGTACCTAAAGTTAGAGACCCTCACCAGATGTGAACAAGACAGAAAGACTCTATCTGCCATAGGAGTCCGTTTTTCCACACTTACTAGACATTATGCCAAAGGTCAGCGGGGTGGGAAAATGTGGTTGCGCAAAGCCCAAGGAGCCTTTTTGGACACACGAGGTGAAACCCCCTCGAGGGGCAGAGGAGGGGGCAATAATGGAAGACACCATCCATGCTGCAGAGGGGGTCCACAGAGCCAGGGTGACGGGGATCAGTTCCTTGGGGAAACCCTTTCAGTGCTCCTGAAAGGGCCTGTCTACCTCTGGAGGCAGTCTGGGGACATCTATCTTTGTACCTAGGCGCCTGGCTCAAAAATCACAAAAGACAGCTGGGTACAAAGTATAATATTCAGAGGTTATATTATTCCCTTTCACTCATGCCCAAAACCTTTAAGAAAGATCCCAGACGCTCCACCCAGTCTTCGGGACATAGCAAAAATAGAGATTCAAAATTTGCTAGAAAAAAAGTCATCCAGTCAGTCCCGGCAGACCAGAAAGGATCCGGAACTTACTCAAGATTCTTTTTAGTACCAAAGAAAACAGGGACTGGAGACCAATTCTAGATCTCAGCAGACTCAACACATCTGTAGAAAAGACCAAGATGTTCTTCATGTTTCACTGTTGCAAGTCATTACATTTGGGTAATCTGCTGGCAGGTTGCCCTCAGTCGGCCTGATTAACAAAGTCTTGGGTCCTGCGTCAGTTGCTGTCCCTTCTTCCATGACGTCAGGTCGTCAGGGGTATAAAACATACAAGTTTTTCTTGCCGCTCGGTGAACGAAGCAGTTCGCAAGTGCCGGTCTGCCGACTCCTGAAATTTTCGTTTTCAGAACCGAAGTCTTCAACCTAAAGCTAAGTACCCCATCGGGGAAACTTTTTCTTGCTCCTTACCGATGTCAGTAAAAGTTAATAATTGTATTACTTGTGGGAAGCAAATACCTCATAAGGATTTTCATTTGTACTGTATTCCTTGCCTAGGCCCTGACCACAACGTGACTTGCTGTCGGTTTTGTGCTAAATTTAATCAACGCACTATTAAGCGTCAGTATATTTTTGCATCAGAATATTTTGGCTCAAGATTTAACTATCCAGAAATGTCGTCGGTTAGCAGTCCGACTACCGGAATACACAAAAAACGTAAAGAAAAATACCGAGACAGGCTGTCAAGGTCCAAAACCGACGACGAAGCTTCTCCTAAGCCAGTCGCCGGTTCGCCGGTACTCAGTGAGGCGCTTTCACAGCCCCTGATACCCGCTACTTTTGATTCACAGGCCTCTACTGAGACCCATTCGGAGTCCGATATGCCGCAAGACACTTTAAGTATTGAACCCGTGGATGTCTCTACCTTAGATGGGTCCGGAGCAGCTGAGCAGGCACCGGCTTCTGAGGGTGTTTTCAGGCCTTTAACTAAAGATTCGTATATTAAACCGACGCCATCTTCAAAACCTAGGCCAAAATCAACTTTTATGTCTAAAAAAAACGACGCTTGGGCCATGTGCACAGGCCCCTATGCCTAAAAAACAAATGATCAAAATGGCTGAGGATTTAATTACCTTGATCAGGGGTTCCCATCCCCCTCCTGCTAAGAGGCCTAGGCAAGGTACTGACTATGAATCATCAGATCAGGTTTCTCTTTCTTCTGATTCCTTCTGATCAGGAATTATCTATTCCACCTTATGAGGACTCTGATGCAGAAGATTTCATCCCTTCTGCTTCTCCTCCTGAGGATTTTTCTTTTGGAGAAACTTTGCATACCTTAAGGGAACACTTTCCCTGGGAGAGTCAGGATTTCTCAGAATCTAAAAAGAGACTTAGGGATTTCCTTCTTCTTCCTCAGCATAGGCCTTTGCTTATACCTCCTGTTCTAGACATTGTTGATGTTTTCTCAGAATCCAGCATGGCTCCTGATTCCCTGCCTCCGGCTCCTAGTAAGCCAGACAGATATTACAAGGTTCCTGACTCCCACAAATTCTTTTTTAAAAACCCTACTGCTGACCCAGAAACCATTTCTCAGGGTCCCAAGGGCGTTAAGGCTTCTACTGCTAAAAATCCTACCCCTTCTGATAGAGACTCCAGGGCACTGGATAGATGAGGTAAGAAGGTTTACATGTCTGCAACCTTGGCAATCAGGGCTTTAAACTGTCAATTTCATATGCTTAAATGTCAGCAGTTTGTCATGGGCTTACTTAAACAGAAAATGTTTTTGATTTCTGACTGTGTGGAAAATAGAGTTGCAGGATTTATTGCATTCAGCTGAACAAGTTGGAAAGCATACTTTGCAATGTGGCTTTGATTCCTTGGAGGCCTCTTGCAAGGCCGCTGTAACTGGATCTGTAATAAGAAGGCATGCTTTGCTCAAGGAGCAAAATCTGCCTGATCATGTTAAAGCAAAATTGTTGGATACTCCTTTACAACAGGACAGTCTATTTGGTAATAAGGCAGTAGAAGTTTTGAAAAAGATGGAAGATAAAGCTAAATCTATGCAAACTGTAAAAGATTTCCTACAAGTGCAGCCACCCAGGTTCAGTAGGCACTGGCCTGCTAAGAATTGGTCCTTTCCAGTACCCACCAGAGCCGCTCAGGTCAAACCCAGACACTCCAAAGGCTCCAGGCTTCAGTCACAAGAAAAACAATGGGGTGCTTCCACCTCCAAATCTGGAAGTAGCAAGGCACCTTCCTATGGTAAACAGTCTCAATGACTTTCCTCTGCAGTCACCAAGCGCTTATCTTTTGGCAGCCCCTTTGGGGGGGGGGGGGACTGGCACTTCATGCACAAAATTGGCAACTAATTACCCAGGACAAGTGGGTTTTAAATATAGTATCCCAGGGATACAGATTTCATTTCCACACGTTGCCAATCCTAAACGGATGGCCAGACCTGCCCCCAAATCAGTGGGCAGAGGCCCAGAAACAAGTACTGTCCCTCATGAACATGGGGGCCATTCAACCAGTACCAGAAGACGAAAAGGGACAAGGTTTCTATTAAAGACTTTTCCTGATACCAGAAAAGACAAATCATGGTGTCCAATTCTGGACTTATCTACTCTAAACACATTTCTGGACATTCCAAAATTCAAGATTCTGACTCTTCAACAGTTACTTCCTATGCTAGGCAAAGATGCTTGGTTGGTAACTCTAGACTTAAAAGAGGCTTAACTGCATATCTCAATCAGGGAATCTTTTAGAAGATAACTCCGCTTCAAAGCAGGCTACTTGCATTACTAGTTCTCTGCACTGCCTTTTGGCTTATCTACTGCGCCCAGGGTCTTCGCAAAGTGCCTGGCTCCAGTAATTGCATTTTGCAGGCAAAGAAATATTCAAATATATCCATACCTGGATGATTATCAATTCAGGCAGAAAACAAGGATATTCTTCTAAAACATCTGGCGTTTGTAAAAATGGTTCTAACTTGTCTAGGGTACACCATAAACAAAAAGAAATCACAACTGGTACCCTCTCAAAAAAGTACATTCCTGGGTGCAAGCTTGAATACAACTGCCCAGATGGCTTACCTTACGCCAGAAAAGCAAATTCATTTGGTAACTTACTTCAAACAGGTGGCCAAAAAAACCCTGCTATCTGCAAGGCAAATTCTGCAAACCTTGGGGTTCTTGGCCTCCTGCATTCTTCTAATTCCATACGCAAGACTGCATACCTTGCCTGCAACTAGAGTTCCTATGCTGGGCAGAGGCCTGCCACCAAAACAAGGGACTGCCATTCACTCCACCCCCTGCCACCCAAACCCTAACTGGGGATGCATCAGACTATGCATGGGGGGGGGGGCTCATCTGGCAAGGAAGTGCATTCAGGGCAAATGGAGCAAAAACCAAATGCACCTTCATATCATTCAGAAAAGAGATGCTGGCTGTACATAATGCACTGACAGCCTTCAAGGACTACCTTCATCCAGGACAGTTAATGATAAAGACAGACAACACCACAGTTATGTGATACATAAACAAGCAGGGGGGGTACACACTCCTACCCCCTTTGCAGACTAGCCATGGCATTGTGGAACACGGCCTTGACCTACCAAATACAAGCTCAATTCCTGCCAGGAAAGCTGAATACTCTGGCAGACGAACTAAGCAGAAATCTCATGGACCCACACGAATGGAAACTAGGACCACGGATTTTTATCAGGTTGACATGCAAATGGGCGAGTCCAGACATAGATCTTTTTGCATCACCCCAGAACTATCAGTTGGACAAATTCTGAACAAGAACTATCACAAAAAAGCCTGGAAAGTGGATGCTCTATCATTCAGCTGGAAAAACCTGTCAGTCTATACTTTCCCCCCCCTCTGCCTCTACTCTCCAAAGTTCTACTAAAAGTCAAACAGGACAAACCAAAAATGATTCTGATTGCTCCAGACTGGCCTCGCCAGCACTGGTACCCACTCCTGCGCAGTGTGTCACACCTTCCACCGTGGCACCTGCCTCAGACACCTTACTTGCTGTCTCAGCAGAACAACCGAATTCTGCACACTCAGCTCCAAACTTTGAATTTTGCAGCGAGGCTAATCACCTAAATTCCCCCTTAGCATTCCTCCGCAAACCTGTGATGGATGTCATTTTGGAGGTGAGAAGGCCTAGTACTAGAAAATCTTATGCTGACAAATGGAAAAGATTCTGTGCCTGGAATCAGTCACAAGGAATAAGCACAGCAGTGCCCAATATTCCTCAGATTTTACAATACTTAACTGAGATGCTTCACAAGGGCCTGTCCTTTTCTTCCATAAAAATCCATGCCTCAGCCATTTCAGCTCATTACAACACAGAACCTCCCCTCTTCTCTCATCCTCTGCTAAAGCAGTATCTCAGAGGGGCCAGAAACTTAAGACCACCCAGGAGAGCTCCAACCCCTGCCTGGGACCTCAATTTTGTATTGGAAAACCTCACTTTCCCTCCTTTCGAGCCAGCTGCTACTGCAGACTTAAAATTTCTCTCCTGGAAAACAGCTTTCCTTTTAGCAGTCACTTCAGCTAGAAGGATTTCTGAATTGCAGGATCTTATGGCAGTGGAGCCTTTCATTATTTTTCATGCGGACAGGGTGTCTCTCAGGACCAATCCATCCTTCATGCCTAAGGTGATATCCAGTGTGGCTCTTAATCAGATCATTCATTTGCTACCTTTCTTTCCCAATCCACAGAACAAGGGGGTGTGGATTCTGCATTAATTGGATGTACACAGACAACTTAGATTTTACTTAAACAGGACAAAATCTCTAAAAAAATTCTGAACAACTACTGGCGGCATTTGCTGCAGGGGCGGAGGGAAAGACTATTTCAAAGCAGACTATTTCCAAATGGATAAGCCATTGTATTCGTTTCTGCTATATGCACCATGGTAAAACTTTCCCCCAGGAGATAAGATCTCATTCCACAAGGGTAGCATCTACCTCTACAGCCTTTTTCAGAGGCGTCCCTACCAGGGACATCCTAGAAGCTGCTACCTGGAGTTATGTACATACTTTCACCAAGCATTATCATTTGCCAGTTTTCTCTAAATCCAGAGCTGGCTTTGCCACTGCAGTCTTGCTGGTCCTAATGCTATCTAAATTCCTCCTCCCCAACCATAGCTTTGGGAATCTGCCCAAATGTAATGACTGCAACAGTGAAACACGAAGAACAATGTACAGTTGTGTACACTTACCATAAATGTAGATGTTCGAGTGTATTCACTGTTGCAGTCCTGGTTACCCTCCCTCCAGCCCCCTAACGTCTTTTGGCTATACCTCTACTTTCCTTTACTATTCTTAAAAGCCTTTTTGGTGTATTTGCTTTTTTGTTGGAGGTATGTCATTGTACTTTAATATTTAATTGCTTCCCATTAGGGGGCCAGCTGACATCTGGGGCAAGAAAAACTGATGTAATGGCATCAGATGCCTGTTTTATACCCCTGACGACCTGAAGTAATGGAAGAAGGGACAGCAACCGACGCAGGACCCAAGACTTTGTTAATCATGCCGATTGAGGGCTACCTGCAAGCAGATAACCCAAATGTAATGACTGCAACAGTGAATACACACGAACATCTACATTTATGGTAAGTGTACACAACTGTACTTTTCTGCTTGGTTAGTTTACTAAGTTCAATGTTTAAGTTATTTTGGTTTTGTTTATTTACAGAATATTCAATTTAAGTTTAAAACTGTCTTTATCAGAGGCATGGGAAGATGGCTTTGTGAAGAGCAACCATTCAAAAAAAACTTGCTTGTAAAAATAGTAAAATGATTAGCAAGTCTGCAAACTGTCAGAAGCAAAGTAAAATAAGGACAGTTGCAAGGAATGAGTCTTGTTAAACTGTTTAGCACACTGTTGTCTTCTTATCCTGAAGACAGTACAGTTGCTAACAAGTACTGTAATGTGGAAGTTCAGTAATGCTTGTTACTTTACTCCACTGAACGTACGTTGCAAATGAGTAAACTATAATTATAATATGGATGTCAGTAGTCTATTGAACAAGTAAACAAGGGAGCAAGTGGGTTAAGAGAGCGAGATTGTCAGATGATAATGTAGTTGCAGTACTGAATTCTGAAGAGGTGTTGTTGGAATACAGTGGATGTAAAAAGTTTACACACCCTTGTTAAAATGCCAGACTTTGTAATATAAAAAAAATGAGACCACAATGAATCCTTTCAAAACTTTTCACACATCTAATGTGACCTATAACCTGTACAGTTCAATTGAAAAACAAATCTGTTAGGGGAAAAATATAAAAAAATAAAAGAAAATACAATGAGCTGGTTGCATAAGTGTGCACACCCTTAAACTAATACTTTGTTGAAGCACCTCTCACTGTTTGTTTCTGTAAAGGTTGCGATAGTATCTTTTTGATGCAAATGCTCTGTCTGAAGAAGTCATTTTCATGATGAAAACGTAATTTTTGTTGAACATTAATGTTTTTCAGCCACTGCTTTGAATAAATTGTTTTTGTGTGACACAGTTGTGTTGGTGGTCCTTGGTAGTGCCTTATTTTGTGGTTCCTTTTTTTCTTGGCACTATTTGGATTTATTTTTGTGGCATTGTGTAGAGTCTGTACTGCTGCAGACAGCTCCATTTATTGGTGAGTTGGAAACACTCAGCATGTTTTTCAGAGGTGGGAGAAACCCCACAGAGACATGGGGAGAACATGCAGGCTCCAAACAGGGATTGGTCAGAGGTCAGGATTGAACCTTGTACCTTGTGCTTGGAAAGCAAAGACCTTAACCATTATGCCAGCTGGTTTCCTTGTATGGGGAATGCTATTGCATTTTGATACTCAATTTATGCTTATCTGGTGAATTAACTGAGTAGTAAAATATGTAGCTTGATCTGACTGAACACAACACAAAGCACCAAATCTCTGTATCAACTCCTGAAGGAGCTTTAGCTAAGTGTTTGCATCATTCTTTGCACAAAAATAAGCTTTTACCCATCAGAAAAAAGCATCAACAATGAGAAACACATACTTTAAACTTTTGTGTTTGTGGGAGTTCAGTAAAGTTCCACAGAAACTTTTTCAAAGTTTGGATGGGTGCTGGCACAGTCTTTGATACATTATGCTCTAAACATATTACATTATGCTCTAAACATATTACACAAACGTTCACAAAATGTTGAGTGACTTCTGAAAGGTAAGAGGCATACCAGTCATTTGAAATCTGTTTTCGTAAGGTTTTTTACCTAAATGAAAAGATAAGTTGTAAGCTTTAATCAGTTCAGAAATTTTGTGGAGCTACTAGCTGCCCATTCTGGTGGCACTACAAAAGGTCTAGAGAACGGCTACAACCATCATATATCCCTCTCACCATTTCAGAGTGCTTGGTTTGGTTTTGGCAGGATAATTCTTGTAAAGAAACAATGGTGTTAGTTTCATGAAATTGATGCAAGAATGAAGCCTGAACGATAAGAAGGTGCAGCTTGTCTTGTTACCATACCTGCAAAACTGTTACTTTTGGAAATGTAAAAATTCATCATGTTTATGTGCATCAATCACACTTAACCACAGCAAGTTCTGTTAGCAATAGTAATACATTCCGTACTTCATGTAATTCATGAACAAAAATAGCATTTTTAATAACTGCCCTTACTCACGTCAAATACCTTCCTTCAAGAGTGTCCTGAAGTCATGAACTACCCCATAATCATAAGTCATGAACTACCCCATAATCATAACATGAATTTGTGAAAATTGTAACAGTTTTATCTTTTGTCTGTTTGCAGGCTTTGGTAGTAGCTATACGGTTAGATATTTGAGCAGACACATTTCCATTTAACTGACCCATTAACAAAATTCTGTCCTGGGTACAAACAGAAAAGGCTGCTACTAATGTTTGTCTTCTCTTTGATTTATTTATTTATTGACATTTGTAGAGATTTTTTATATATATACATTTTAGAATTAAAAAAAATTTACATATAAAGTTGTAGACAATTGTATGTGGATAAGTAGAAGATATTTTATACATAAAACAAGTAGTTTTCCATAAATATGTAACAGCAAATAAAAAATTTTACAAATTCATATAAAGTTGTAGACGGTTGTACATGGATATGTAGATGATGTTTATACATCAACAGGTAGTTTTCCAATTTGTAAATGACAGTGATATGTTGTAGTTTAATATCACAGGATTAGTGTTACAGTACAACAGAATTGTGTTACAGTAATGTTGTAACAAAAGATATGAAAGAATTAATCTATAAGGTAATATGGTTACGGCTTGCACAGGTAGAAGTGGCTGCTATAAGTAAGGTGGAGTTTGGTATATTAAAGGCAGAGAGTATGAGGTTAGGGTATTGAGTTTAAGATATATCTGCCCTGATAGTTTTGACTGGGAGAGTGGATAGAGACATTTTTATTAATGGTGGACCAGGGTGGAATAGGGGGATGAGATAGGTGATGAGAAGTTTGATTAGAGAAGTTGGGTAGGTTTTAGAAGTAAGTGGTGTATTGAGGAGGTGTAGGATGATCGAGAGGTTGAGTGATGTGAGTGGGGGTAGAAGTTAGGGTGGCACAGTCAAAAGTATATGGTTATCTACTGGCTTTGGAGCAGGGGCAGTTGTTAAGAAGGTGATTTTTAGTGTGATCTTGAAATTTTTGGGTCTTTCTATAGAACTAATATTTGTAGGTAGGGCGTTCCATAATTTAGCAGTAGCATAAGAGTAAAAGTATTACAGAGGTGCTTTGACCAGAGTCTTGTACTTTGTTGACTGTATCCATGAAGGAAAGAAGGGCAGTTGCTGTACTATGTGATGGTCTCAATCCATTTTGGGTTGATGCAACAATGTTATGGATGAGATGGTGTAGTAGTTGCCTATGTATGCATTTGTCAAGCGGTTTGGATAAAGGGGAGAGATTAGAGATGCGACGGTAGTTAGTTTGCTTGATTTTCCTCCTTTGTGCAGTGAGGTTATGATGGATTTATTTTTCAAAAGGTTGAGAACGTAGGACTTAAGATTGATCGATTGGTAAGAATGCTGACAGGATAAGCAATTGCATCTGCAGCAATTTTTAGGTATTCTGTAGGGAGACTGTCAGAGGAGGTGGAGCCAGGTTTTAGTTTGAGAAAGAGTTTATAAATTAGTGTAGTAGGTGTGGGTTGTAAAGAGAATAGTGGTGTGGAACTGTTTTGTTGGGGGAGGGTATAGTTTTGTTTTTGTTGGATGTTTCGATGGTTGATGAAGTGAGATTGTCTATTGAGTTAGTACTTGTAGTGAAGGTGGGGTCTATGACTAATTTAGCAATGCTGTCTGTTAAGTGGGTATTAAACATGTCATATGTTTTGGTTGGTATTTTGTCTGTGGCTGAGCATGGGTTTTGCTTGCAACCTGGGTTAAGAAGTGTTGAAATGGTATTCCAGAAGGCTTTAGGATTGTTTTTATGGTCTGTTAATTGTGTGAAGTGTTTTTTTTATCAGCTTTTACTAGTTTCTTTGCTTTATTACGTAATTGCCTGTAGGTTTGAAAAGTGGTTACATTTTTTTTTCCAGTCTTTCCAGGCTGTCTCTCTGGTATATAGTATTTGCTTTGTGGACTTAGTTAGCCAGGGTGTATTGTTCATTTTTGTTCTTTGAAGGGCTAGGTTATTAAGGATGTCTAGGAATAATTTGTTGAAGTGCATGACTGCATTGTGTAGAGGTAGAGCTTTTAATATGGACCAGTTGAGTGATTTTTAATATGCTGTTAAAAGTTTGTGGATTAAAGTTTTATGTTTACTGATGTTTTGTACAAATGGAGGGGGGGTGATCCTATTAACGTATGTGGGCAAGTGGTCACTTAAGTAGTGTGCCAGGATTAGTGAATATTTGGGGGTCAGAGACCAGGATCCAGTCTAGGGTTGATCCTGAGTTACTGTTATGCATTCTGGTGGGGATAGTGATGAGTTTTGTGTAAATTTATAAAGGTTGATGCTATTTGCTGGAGAATCAGTGTTAGGTTTTGCCAATTAATATTAAAGTCACTCATGACTACTGTGTCACTGGAAGTGTTTTCTGTTATCCAGGAAAGAATGTCTTCAAGTATGGGGATGTTTTGGCCAGGGGTTATGTACACTAGTGCAATGCATAGTTTTTTATTTGTAGTGATGCAATAAGGATTTCAGCAGTACTAAATTTGGAGATTGGTTTGACAAAAGGGGGAATTGTGTATGTTCTTGGATCTATTAAAGCTACTCCACCTGCTTTTTTATGAGCTCTGTCAGTTCTTAATGTAGTGTATCCTGGAGGTAGTATTTCTGTATCTTGAATATGTGGTTTTAACCATGTTTCGGTAACCCCTAATAAATTGGGGGAGTGCTGTGTTTACCATGCATGGAATACTGTTATTTTGTTGCAGATGCTAGGTATGTTTAGAGCTGTTTAGGGGAGGGGTAGTGTAGAGAGGTGAGAGTGTCAGGTGGTCCAGGGTTGGGGGTGGATGTCCCTACACTGGATTAGTTTGTAGTAGTGATGGAAGTATTGGTTGGCATGTACATGTTTTTGGTTATATTTGGCTTTTGTGTATAAATGTATTCCACTTTATTAAAAATAGTGAATGTAGTAACAGAGATAAAACAACTGGAATTGGGATCTTTAGAAAAGGGAAAGAGCAAGCTACATAGGAAAAATGGGAATTGTGGGAACAATATATGCAGAGAAGGAACGAGGTTTAAGAGACAGGATTTGAATGAGCCATATAATGCTTAACTGACCGTGACTGGATATATAAGTTTGTTTGTGTCTTTCGGCTTTTCCCGGTTAGGGGTCGCCACAGCGGAACTCCGGTCTGCTAATGATTGGTAGTGGATTTTTACCAGCCCTGACGCACAACCTTCAACGAAGGCACGCCCCATTCACGTATGCCTCCACACAGAAGACGCTCTAGCTGAGAATCGAACGGGACAACGTCTTGCTATGAGGCGACAACGCTACCACAGCACCACCACCGCAGTTGCTGACTGGATATATGTGATGTATAATATTTGCAACTACAGTTCACACAGACATCATTGAAACAACTGTAGTTGCAAATATTACACATCACTGACTGGATATATAAGTGATGTATAATATTTGCAACTACAGTTGTTTCAATGAAAGTGGTGTCATTTTGTTTTTCATTTATATAAATGTAAGATTGTCTATGTTATATGTGATCATTTAATGAAGATGTTTATTGAAAAGAGTATCCTTGGTTTAAAAGGGGATGGTAGTATTTGTGGTTTTGAAAGGTGTAGAAAGTCTGGCTCAATTAGGCTGGCAGATGTATCTGAAAAGTTTTCTGTATGCCTTTCAGAGCTTAGACATGGTGGGGGATTTTGTGTTTGGAGTTATTTGTATGTATTTTAGGGAAGTGGTGTGAAGAGTATTGTGAGAGTTTAGGATAAGGATAATATGAGGATGGTATGTTGCATAAATTGTGTTTATGTTTCTGTTGTGCTATGTATAGAAGGGTAGTATGAGAGGATTGGCTAGGGGCTGTGAAGCTGGAGTGAGATAAATTGTGAATGGAGTGGAGAAGTTTTTAAGTGGGAGTGAGTCTGACGTGTTTGATAATATAGTTGTGTAATAAATGAATAGTATACAGAGTGTGATAGGATGAGTAGTTGAGGGTTGTTAGATAGTGGGTGATAGGAGATGAGCTGTGATTGAATGGAGAGTAATGGGAGGAGTTACGCAAGCAATAATGCCTGACAGGGTGTGTGTTAATGTGTAATTAATGCATGCCCACGGGTGTTATGAGGCCCGATGCCGCAGGCATTAACACACACACCATGGAGGGCATTATTTCACTTAGAGAATGGGCTCTCTGTAAAATTATTTTACTTGCTTATTTCTTTTTTGTAAGTACAATATTATTTTATTATATATTTTTAATGTAAAATAGTTCCTCTGCCTAATGTTTCAAACTTGTTGTAATATAAAGTAATATTATTGGGAGGAAGCATTTTATGTAAAAACTCTAATGCCAGTCATGAGAGGACAGGTGATCCGCTGTGGCGACCCCTAACCGGGAAAAGCCAAAAGAAGAAGAAGAAGGGATGAACGACAGGTGAGTAACTAGTGAGCGAGAAGAGAACTAGTGACTGATTACAGGAGCCATCAGCAAAAAGAAGCAATTTGGTGTTCTAGAAGGAAGCACAGAGTTAACTAAAGCAGCACTATGAGGTTCTCCTTCGTCCTGTGTGGGAATTAAAGAAGCCGTATTAAGTGGTGGACATTGAACATTTGCAAAGAGGGGGAAATTAAGTAAAGACAATTCATATTTACACATTATACTGCAGATAAATATTGTATATTAGTCATCAGTAACAATCTGTGAACAGAATGCAGGACTGCCACAGAGGTCTCGTACCCGACAGTCAGAGCCATTTCTACCATGCACACAAGTTGCAGCCACTGCCCTAAAGCAGTGGGGAAGTGCTGCTGTACAGGATCAAGATTTATGATAAAATAAGCAACAAGTTGTAACCCATCATCCCTGCATTGCTAATAATCCTAATGCAACTTTATTTCTGTCAAAACAAAAATAAAATTTATTTTGAATAGTTTGGTGATCCAAGTGCAGGAGATTTTGAAAGTAGAGTTTTTAATTGAACAACAGCTTGTTTCATGACAATCTTGCCAGGTAAGTGTTCAGGGATATCTACCTTTTGTAATTCTAGCAATGGTTTTACTACTTAATCCAGTGTTAACGGTAACCTGTCAGTCCCAAGAAAGCCTGCAACTGTTTTAGTGTAGTGGGGTGTGGTTCTGTTTGTATTGCAGCAGTGCATGAAGGCAAAATTTGTCTAAAAACCTTCTGAAATGAGATGTCCTAAATGTTGAACTTGAGACTTCCATAACTGGAGTTTGTACTTATTAACTTTAAATCCTAATTTTGCTAGCTTAGGTAATCCTGATCTTCTTCGTGTTTCACTGTTGCAGTCATTACATTTCGGTAATCTGCTGGCAGGTTGCCCTCAGTCGGCCTGAATTCCAAAGTCTTGGGTCCTGCGTCGGTTGCTGTCTTCTCTTCCATGACATCAGGTAGTCAGGGGTATAAAACGTGCAGCCGACGCCATTTTCTTCAGTCTTTCTTGCTGCGCGGTGCCCAAAGCAGAAGCATTTCGCAAATGCCGGTCGGCTGACTACTGAAATATTCGAGTTTGAGTTTCAGAACCGAAGTCTTCACTAAAGCTAAGTACCCCTTTGAGGAAACTTTTTTCTTGCTTTTTACCAATGTCAGAAAAAGTTAATAATTGTATTACTTGTGGGAAGCAAATACCACATAAGGATTTCCATTTATACTGTATTCCTTGCCTAGGCCCTGATCACAACATGCCTGGCTGTCTGTTTTGTGCTAGATTTAACCAACGCACTATTTTTGCATCAAAGTATTTTGGAAACAGATTTAACTACCCAGAAATGTCGTCGGATAGCTATCCGAATACCGGAGTACATAAAAAACGTAAAGAAAAAGATAGAGAAAGGCAGTCGAGATCCAAAACAGACAACGAAGCTTCTCCTAACCCAGTCGCCGGTACTCAGTGAGGCGCTTTCGCAGCCCCTAATACACGCTACCTTCGAGTCGCAGGCCTCTACCGACACCCATGTGGAGTCCGGCATGCCGCAAGATACTCAAGGTATTGGACCGACTGATGTATCTCCCTCAGATGGGTCCAGAGCCGCTGAGCAGGCACCGGCTTCTGAGGGTGTATTCAGACCTCAACATTTGTATATCAAACCAACGACAGCTGCAAAACCAAAGACAAAAGCAACTTCTAAAACTAAAAAAAAACGACACATGAACCACGTGCACAGGCCTCTATACCTAAAAAACAGATTATCAAAATGGCTGAAGACCTTATTACCTTGATCAGGGGTACCCATCCTCCTCCAGATAAGAGACATAGGCAAGACACTGATTATGGATCTTCAGATCAGGTTTCTATTTCTTCTGATCAGGAATTATCTATACCTCCCTATGAGGATTCTGATGCTGAGGAGTCTATTCCATCTGCATCTTCTCCTGAGGATTATTCATTTGGAGAAACCTTGCATACTTTGAGGGAGCATTTTCACTGGGAGAGTCAAGACTTCTCAGAATCAAAAAAGAAGAGGCTCAGGGATTTCCTTCTCCTCAGCACAAGCCTTTAGCCATTCCCCCTGTTTTAGACATTGTGGATGATGTGTTTTCGAAGTCAAGTTTGACATCTGGCTCCTTACCTCCGGCTCCCAGTAAGCCTGGCGGATATTACAGGGTCCGTGACTCACATAAATTTTTATTATAAACCCTATTGCTGACCCTGAAACTATTTCACAGGGTCCAAAGGGAGTTAAGGCCTCAACAGCAAAAAATCCTACCCCCTCTGACAGAGATTCAAGGGCACTAGACAGATGGGGAAAAAAGGTTTATACATCTGCAGCCTTGGCAGTCAGGGCCTTAAACTGTCAATTTCATATGCTTAAGTACCAACAACATGTATGGGATTGCTGAAACAGAAGATTATGTTGATTTCAGAATGTGCAGAAAATAAAGAATTGCAGGAATTATTGCATGCAACTGAACAAATTGGAAAGCACACTTTGCAATGTGGTTTTGATTCCTTAGAGGCCTCGTGCAGGGCCACAGTTACTGGATATGTGATTAGGAGGCATGCCTGGTTAAAGGAACAAAATTTGCCTGATCATGTTAAAGCTAAATTGCTAGATGCACCTTTACAGCATGATTCTCTGTTTGGTATTAAGGCAGAAGAGGTTTTAAAGAAAATGGAAGACAAAGCTAAGTCTATGCAAACTGTTAAAGACTTCTTACAAGTGCAGCCACCTAGATTCAGTAGACACTGGCCTACAAAAAATTGGTCATTTCCTGTATCAGACAGAGCTCAAAGGGGCAAATCCAGATGACCTATGGGTTCCAGATACCAGGCACAAGATTCATACAGGTCAAAGCTGTGGGGCACTTCCACCTCCAAATCTTGAGGAGATAAAGCGCAAACCTACAGAAAGCAATCCCAATGACTTCCCTCTGCTTACACCAAGAACTTATCTTTTGGCAGCACCCATAGGGGGAAAATTAGCACTTTTTGCTCAAAATTGGCAGTTAATAACCCAGGACAAGTGGGTACTAAACATCGTATCACAGGGATATAGATTCCATTTCCATACTCTGCCAATGGCAAATGGTTGGCCAGATCTGCCAAAAAATAAATGAGCAGAGGCACAGAAACAGGTAGCGTCCCTCATAGATATGGGGGCCATTCAGACAGTACCAGAACAGGAAAAAGGACAGGATTTTTACTCAAGACTGTTCTTGGTACCCAGAAAGGACAAGGCCTGGCAGCCAATACTGGATTTATTGATTTTGAACACATACCTAGACATTCCAAAATTCAAAATGCTGACTTTGCAGCAGCTTCTGCCCATGCTGGGCAAGAATGCTCGGCTGGTGACATTAGACCTAAAAGAGGCATACCTGCATGTCCCAATAAGGCAGTCGTGCAGAAGATACCTCAGATTCAAGGCTGGCTTAATGCATTACCAATTCTCTGCACTGCCCTTTGGCTTATCTACTGCGCCCAGGGTCTTTACAAAGTGCCTGGCACCAGTAATTGCATTTTGCAGACAAAGAAGTATACAGATATATCCTTACTTGGACAACTGTCTCATTCAGGCAGAGAATAAGGACACTCTTCTTCGACACCTGGCATTTGTGAAAAGGCTTCTAACATGCCTAGGGTACACAATAAACGAAAAGAAATCAACTGGTACCCCCTCAAAAGATAAAATTCCTGGGTGCAAGCTTGGATACAACTGCCCAGATGGCTTACCTAACGCCAGACAAGCAAAGGCAACTGACTGCTTACTTCAAACTGATGAAAACAAAAACCCAATTCTGCAGGCTCTGGGCTTTATGGCATCCTGCATCCTACTAATTCCATATGCAAGACTGCATATGAGGAAACTTCAATGATACCTAAAAAGTTTATGGAGTCAACATTCACACAGTCTGGAAACAATGATTCCTCTCATTCCCTGCCTGCAATAGGAGTTTTTATGGTGGGCAGTGGCATGTCACCAAAACATGGGACTGCCCTTCACTCTACCACCTGCTAGCCGAACATTAACCACAGACTCATCAGATTATGCCTGGGGGGCCCACATGGCAGGAAGATGCATTCAGGGCTTATGGACACCAAAACAAATGCATCTTCAACCAGAAAGAGATGCTAGCTGTTCAAAATTCCCTAACAGCCTTCAAGGACTTACTTCATCCAGGACAACTACTGATAAAGACGGACAACACCACAGTCATGTGGTATATAAACAAGCAAGTGGGCACACACTCATACCCCCTTTGCAGATTAACCATGGCACTGTGGGGCACAGCTTTGACCTACCAAATACATTTTCAAGCTCAATTCCTGCCAGGAAAGCAAAACACTCTGGCAGACGATTTAAGCAGAAACCTTATGGATCCTCACGAGTGGAAACTAAATCCACAAGTCTTCAGCATGATAAGAGAGAAATGGGGGAGCCCAGACATGGATCTATTCGCCTCTCCTCAAAATTATCAATTGAAAAGATTCTGCACAAGGACTTATCACAGACAAGCATGGAAAGTGGACACCCTGTCCTTCAGAAACCTATCAGTTTATGCCTTTCCTCCTTTGCCTCTTCTACCCAAGGTCCTCTTAAAAGTCAGACAAGAGAAGCCAAAGATGATATTAATTGCCCTGGACTGGCCCGCCAATACTGGTACCCAATCCTAAGGAACTTGGCTCAATACCCAGCTTGGACCTTGCCTCAAAGACCACAACTACTGTCCCAGCAAAACAATCAAATCCTGCGCAATTAACTACAGACTCTGAACCTGGCAGCATGGCTAATCATGTAGTCATACAAACAACTCCTCTCAGTAAAGCTGTGATGGATGTCATTTTGGAAACCAGAAGGCCTAGTACTAGAAAATCTTATGCTGACAAATGGAATCAAGCACAAGGAACTGATACAGCAGAACCAAATATTCCTCAGATATTACAACACTTAACTGAGATGCTTGACAAAGACCTATCTTTCTCATCAATCAAAATCCATGCCTCTGCCATTTCGGCTCATTACAATACAGAGCCACCAATCTTTTCTCATCCTTTATTAAAGCAGTATCTTAGAGGAGCCAAAAATGTAAGGCCTCCTAGAAGATCACCATTACCTGCATGGGAACTTAATTATGTGTTGGAAAAGCTCACCCTGCCTCCATTTGAGCTCACCCTGCCTCCATTTGAACCAGCTGCTACCACTGATCTAAAGTTCTTATCATGGAAAACAGCTCTGCTACTAACAATTACTTCAGCAAGAAGAGTTTCAGAGCTACAGGCCCTCATGGCTGTAGAGCCTTTTATCATATTTTACCCGGACAGGGTGTCTCTGAGGACAAATCCTACTTTTATGCCTAAGGTGGTTTCCAGTGTGGCTCTTAACCAATCAATTCATCTGCCAACTTTTTATCCAAATCCACAGAACAAGGGGGAGAGAATTCTGCATTCCTTGGACGTACACAGACAGCTAAGATTCTACTTGAGCAGGACAAAAGCTCTAAGAAAAACTGAGCAATTACTAGTGTCATATGCTGCAGGATCAGAAGGAAAGGCTATTTCAAAGCAGACAATTTCAAAGTGGATAAGCCACTGCATCCATTTCTGCTACTTACACCATGGTAAACCTGTGCCCAAGGGCATTAAGTCTCATTCCACCAGAGCTGCAGCTACGTCAGCAGCCTTTCTCAGAGGAGTACCGACCAAAGACATTCTAGAGGCTGCTACGTTCTGTTCACGCCTTTACAAACCATTACCAATTGCCTCTCTACTCTTAAGTCCAGGGCAGGCTTTGCCACTGCAGTGCTGCAGGGCCTTATAGCCACACCTAATGATGTTTAGACCCAGCCTCCCAACCATAGCTTTGGGATTCTACCCAAATGTAATGACTGCAACAGTGAATACACGAAGAACATAGTACAGTTGTGTACACTTACCATAAATGTAGATGTTCGAGTGTATTCACTGTTGCAGTCCAAGTTACCCTCCCGCCTTCCCCCTGTCCTTCTGAAGTTTATCTTTCCTTCTCTATCTTCTACAACCTATGTGGTGTATTTGCTTGTAGATGAAGGTAAAGTTTATATTGATGCATGTATATTTATATAATTTTGCTACCTTTTTGGGGGCACCTGACATCGGGGGCAAGAAAAACTAAAGAAAATGGCGTCGGCTGCATGTTTTATACCCCTGATGACCTGACGTCATGGAAGAGAAGACAGCAACAGACGCAGGACCCAAGACTTTGGAATTCAGGCCGACTGAGGGCATCCGGCCAGCAGATTGCCCAAATGTAATGACTGCAACAGTGAATACACTCGAACATCTACATTTATGGTAAGTGTACACAACTGTACTTTTGCAGTTGTGAGGAGATTTGGAAGCTAAAACTTCTATTTATTGAGTTATTGTAGAACCACATGGAAATTCAATTTAGTCTAATTGTTTGTTCATTTCCCTAGAGAGTAAAGGGATTCAACATATACTTCCGGTAATCTAGTCCAAGTGTACTGTTGCCCTGTATATGTAAATGCAAACAACTATTTGCTATCTGGGTGTATAGGATTGGAAAAGGCAGAAGAGATATGTATCACGTGAGAAGGCAATGCATTTGGCGGGGTAAAACTTAGGATTGTAGCTGGGTTTGAAACTACAGGAAAAGTTGGTACTATTACTGTGTTAGCCGCTCGTAAATCTTGTACAAATCTGTAAGTGATTTTGCCCTGGTTTCTTGACTGCGGAAGATAGGTGTGTTACATGGATTTCATCTGTGACTGTTAACACCTTGCTGGAGTAATGCAGAAATGACTGGTTTGATTCTTTTTTTCTGCTTCAGCTGACAAAGGACATTGAACTATCATAGGCAGGCGCTCACGGGGTTTCACGTTTATTTGCACAGGATGTTCTTAATCTCACATTGCTGCAGTCCTTACACTTGGGTAGTCCGCTGTCCTCGGTCGGCCCGAATATCAAAGTATAAGGCTGACGTCGGTCAAGGCGCATTTGACTGACATCAGGACGTCAGGGTACAAATGCGCATGACCGACGCCATATCCTCAGTCTTTTTTGCCGCATGGTCCGATGCAGAAGCAGCATTGCAAGTGCCGGTTGGCGTTCTGAGATTTTTCGTTTTCGAAGTTTCAGACCGAGTTCAAAGTTGGCTAAGTACCCGTTAGAATATTTTAGTTTTTTCTTTGCCTCAGTGATTTACCGGATGTCAGAAAAAGTCAATAATTGCATTTCTTGTGGGAAACAGATACCGCATAGAGATTATCATACTTTGTGTATTCCTTGCTTAGGGCCTGAGCACGACGTTGTTGGCTGTCGCTCTTGTGCTAGATTTAATAAACGCACTATAAAGAGAAGGTTGGATTGTGCAAGGTTAGTCTTTGGGAAGCGGTGTAATTATAAAATGCCGCCGGATGCTCCGCGCCGCTTCAAGAAGCGCAAGGACAAGGCAGTTAAGCCTAGGCTGGAAGAACCGTCTGTACCGGACGCTGGTTCTTTAGAGGTGTCGGTGGAGCCGGTGGCTCCACCGGAGGTTTCTTTGTGTTCCCAGGGTGAGACCTTATTATTGCAAGATGTGGCCTCTCAGGAGGCAAGTCAGGCTGAGGGGGCTTCTCAGGTTACTATACTCCCCTCCCTTCCTAGGGTGGCTAGGCCCTCTCCTTCTGTTTCAAAGGCTTCTCCCAGGGGCAGGCCAGGTTTGGCTTCAGTTGGTGTTACCCCTAGCTCTTCAGGTACTGTGCCCAAGAAGCATATGCTTAAAATGGCAGAAGATTTGATTACTTTAATTAGGGGTTCTATGCCCCCTCCTGATAAGAGACCTAGGATGGAGCCTGAGCTAGGGGGTTTTGAGCAGGCTTCAGATGTTTCAGAGTCTTCGGCTGAAGACTTGCAGGAGTACTCTCCTTATTCTGATTCTGATGTGGATGATTCTACTCCTTCTGCTTCTCCTCCTGAGGATTTTTCTTTTTCAGAAACTCTTCATTCCATGAGGGAGCATTTTAAGTGGGAAGGTCAGGACTTCTCTGATTCCAGGAAAAGGCTTAGGGAATTTTTGTTTTTACCCCAGCATAGGCCTTTGGCTATACCTCCTGTTTTGGATGTAGTAGAAGATGTTTTTACAAAGGCTTCTCTTAATCCTGATTCTTTGCCTCCTGCTCCTGTTAAGCCAGATAGGTATTACAGGGTGCCTGAAGCTCATACGTATCTTTTTAAGAGTCCCAGGGCTGACCCAGAAACTGTTAGTCAGGGGCCTAAAGGTGTTAAGGCTTCTGTTGTTAAGAATCCGGTTCCTGCAGACAAAGAGGCTAGGGCCTTGGATAGATGGGGAAAGAAAGTTTATACTTCTTCCACTCTTGCTATGAGGGCTTTGAATTGCCAGTTTCACATGTTGAAATACCAAAACTATCTCCTTTCACAATTGAAGTCTAAGGTTGATGCTCTGGCAGCAGGTATTGATTGTAAAGAGTTGCAAGATTTAGTGCATGTTTCTGAACAGGTGGGTAAGCATTCTTTGCAATGTGGTTTTGATGCTGTACAGGCCTCGTCTAGGGTGGCTGCCACTGGGTCAGTTCTTCGCAGGCATGCCTGGCTACGGGATCAGAATTTGTCTGATCATGTTAAAACAAGGATTTTAGATGCTCCTTTACAATCTGACGTGTTGTTTGGTCCTCCTGTTGAGACAGTTTTAAAGAAAATGGAGGACAAGGCTAAGTCTATGCAGACTGTTAAAGATTTTTTGCAGGTCCAGCCTCCAAAGTTTAGTAGAAATTGGCCTACTAAGGGGTGGACATATCCTTCTTATGATTCCCAGTCTAGGGGTAGATCTAGACGTGGTAGGGGCAGAGCTCAGGGCTCTTTCAGGCCTAGAACAGGGAGTTCTCCTGCACAGTCTTCGGTGAGGGCAGGGGTCAGTCCTTTCGTAAACAGACCCAATGACCTACCTTTTCAGCTGCCAGAGCCTTCTGCCTGGCAGCACCTTTGGGAGGAAGGTTGGCACTTTTCAAAGAAAATTGGAGTTTAATTACCCAAGACAGATGGGTATTGGATATCATACACCACGGCTACAGGTTTTATTTCCATACCTTGCCTCCTTTCAAAGGCATGCCAGACGTTCCTCCTCAACAAAGAATAGAGGCTCACAAGCAGGTTTCTCTGTTGCTCCAAATAGGGGCCATACAGCCGGTCCCTATGCCAGAAGTGGGTCTAGGTTTTATTCTCGCCTGTTCCTAGTACCAAAGAAGGGGAACACGTGGAGACCGATTTTGGATTTATCTATCCTCAACACTTATCTGGACATTCCCAAGTTCAAAATGTTGACGTTGCAGCAGCTTTTACCTCTGCTGGGCAAAGATCATTGGATGGTAACTTTGGATCTCAAGGAGGCTTACCTTCATGTTCCTATCAGACTAAGTTGCAGGAAGTATCTGCGTTTTGAGCTGGGACTTCTCACTATCAGTTCTCTGCATTGCCCTTTGGCTTATCTACTGCCCAGAGTGTTCACGAAAGTTCTGGCTCCAGTGATAGCTTTCTTCAGGCTAAAAGGAATACAGATCTATCCTTATTTGGACGACTGCCTGATTCTGGCTCAAGGAAGGGAAGAGCTTCTTCATCATTTGGAATATGTGATAGCAGTGCTAAGATGCCTAGGGTATTCTGTGAACGAAATAAAGTCCAGTCTAGTACCCTCTCAGGACATGTGCTTTCTGGGTGTGAGACTGAATACAGCATCCCAGATGGCCTTTTTAACCACGGACAAACAAAAGAGTCTATCCCTTTACTTCCATCAACTATCTCATCAGTCCGTGCTGACTGCAAGGACAGTCCTTCAAGCATTAGGGTTCATGGCATCTTGTATTCTGGTGCTTCCCAATGCCAAACTGCATATGAGGAAGCTACAATGGTATCTCAAAATGTATGGACACAGCACTGCCAGGATCTGGACACTGTCATTCAAATAATACCTTGCATTCAAAAGGAATTTTTATGGTGGGCTCAGGAATGTCACCTAAACAAGGGACTCTCTGTGACCCGGCCAGAGGCGAGTCAGATTTTAACGACAGATGCCTCAGACAAAGCTTGGGGAGCTCATCTAAATGGAAAGTGGATACAAAACAAGTGGCCTGTCAGACTACAACATCTACATATCAACATGAAGGAGATGTTAGCAGTCCAGTTTGCATTAATAGCTTTCAAGGAATTACTTCTTCCAGGGCAGGTGTTGATTCTAACAGACAACACAACTGTCATGTGGTACATCAACAAGCAAGGGGAACGCATTCTTATCCTCTATGCAGGCAAGCAATGATTTTGTGGGAGACTGCTCTCAGTTTACAGCTCAATCTTCAGGCAAGGTTTCTGCCAGGAGCACAGAACTCCTTAGCAGATGTGTTGAGCAGACGAATTATGGATCCCCACGAGTGGAAATTGGATCCTCATGTATTTCAGAAATTGACAGTGTCATGGGGAACTCCAGACATAGATCTGTTCGCTTCTCCACTAAACCATCAGCTGCCAAAGTTCTGCACAAAAAGGTTTCAGCCCACAGCTTGGAGAGTGGATGCTCTTTCTTTCAATTGGAGCAATCTTCATGTGTATGCCTTTCCTCCTCTGCCTCTCCTCCCAAAGGTACTTCTAAAGGTCAGACAGGACAAGCCAAGGATGATTTTAATAGCTCCAGATTGGCCTCGACAGCACTGGTACCCATTATTGAGAAGTCTGGTACGGAAGCCTCCATGGCCTTTGCCTTCGATTCCACACCTGTTGTCACAGGAGGACAGCCATTTGCTGAATGTCAAACTTCACTCTCTTCACCTAACAGCCTGGCATATTCTATTTTGAACCATAGAGGGTCTCAACTTCCACAGCAAGTTTTGAATGTGATTCTGGAAGCTAGAAGGCCTAGTACAAGGAAAGTGTACGCAGATAAATGGAAGAGATTTTTATTTTGGAGTGCAGCAAAAGATTTTGATGTTTCTGGGCCTAATTTGAGTGTGGCTCTTCAATATCTTACTGAGTTATTGGACAAAGGTTTGTCTTTCTCTTCTATTAAGGTTCATGCTGCAGCAATTTCAGCTCACTATGATTGTGACCCACCATTGTTTTCTCATCCTTTGTTCAAGCAATTTCTTAGAGGGGCAAAGAATATAAGACCCCCACGAAGAGCTCCTACTCCTGCTTGGGATCTCAATTTTGTGTTGGAGAAACTCACTCTACAACCTTTTGAGCCTGCAGCTACTTCTGAGTTGAAATATTTATCATGGAAGACTGCTTTTTTGTTGGCAATTACCTCTGCAAGAAGGGTTTCTGAATTGCAGGCCCTTATGGCGGTTGAGCCTTTCTTGATTTTCCATAAGGATAGGGTATCATTACGTACTAATCCTTCCTTTATGCCTAAGGTGGTTTCTAGTGTGGCTTTAAACCAAACTATTCATTTGCCTACTTTTTATGCAAATCCCCAAAATAAAGGGGAAAAGATTTTGCACACTTTAGATGTACACAGGCAGTTGCGTTATTTGGACATAACTAAAGGGTTCAGGCAGTCTCAGCAGTTGTTTGTTTCTTTTGCTTTGAGTTCTCAGGGCAAGCCTGTGTCAAAACAAACTATTTCTAAGTGGATTGGGTTTTGCATTGCTTTCTGTTATTCCCATCATGGCAAGGCAGTTCCAGCTGGGATTAGGCCTCATTCCACTAGGGCTACTGCCACTTCAACAGCTTTTTTGAGGGGAGTGGCAACCAAGGATATTTTGGAGGCAGCTACTTGGAGTTCAGTACATACTTTCTCTAGACATTATCACCTGCCACTTTTCTCTAAATCCAGGGCTGGTTTTGCCACTGCGGTTTTGCAGGGCATTTTGGCAGCTCCTGCTTCCTTGTAGTTAGCCATCCTCCCTTACCTCTGCTTTGGGATTCTACCCAAGTGTAAGGACTGCAGCAATGTGAGATGAAGAACATAGTACAGTTTTGTACCTACCATAAATGTAGATGTTCGAAGATCCACATTGCTGCAGTCCAATTTACCCTCCCTCCTTCCCCTCTGCAGTTAGAGGTGGTTGTGTGGGTTGGGTTGTACATTTTGTGTATATTGCATATATTGTACATATAGTTAGTGCAAGGGTGGTTGGTTGGTTGTTTGCTGTCTTTTGGTTTTGACCTTTATTTTTAGGGTCTTCTGACATCTGGGGCAAGAAAAGACTGAGGATATGGCGTCGGTCATGCGCATTTGTACCCTGACGTCCTGATGTCAGTCAAATGCTCCTTGACCGACGTCAGCCTTATACTTTGATATTCGGGCCGACCGAGGACAGCGGACTACCCAAGTGTAAGGACTGCAGCAATGTGGATCTTCGAACATCTACATTTATGGTAGGTACAAAACTGTACTTTCTATATCTTTTATGAGCATTACGTCATTTTCATAGATAGTCCAGAGCTGTTGTACAATTACTTCTAATCCCTCCAAATCAGTGCCATCTGAGGTTTGTTTTGATAATAAAACAGCAAAAAGTTTATCCTCATCTGCACGGGTATTGATTGAATAGAATATTAAAGGTTCATTTGCAATGTCCAGAAAAATGCCATCTGGGGTACAGTAAAAAGTACAGCTTAATATACACAGTAAATTTCTACATAAAATATTTAAAGAGGCTGCGTTTCCTACAATGAAAGTATAGCAGACTGATTTAAATAAGAACAGGTTTTGTTTCTAGATGGTCTTACTGAAGTCCAGACACTCACTCCACAAACTGTTTTGATGGAAAGTGAGAGGTTTTTAGCCTTTGCTGAAGTAATCAATATTGCTGGTTGCCCCTGTGTCAACATGAAAAGGGAGAAATGAGTTTTGCAGTGTAATGTTGACAAAAGGACCTACTTGGTTAACTGATACCAAGGGAAATAGCGGTGGTTCCTGTTCGTGGCTGCCTAATGAGCTTGCTACCATGCTGGTGGCTGCCAAGCAGTACTTCAAATGGGAGGGTGTCTTTCTGCTTGCTATGGCATTTGGACATTTGGTGAATTTGTTTGTTGTAGAGAAAGTGGGCGTTCATTTTGCCAGTGTCCAGCTTGACCACAATTAAAACTAGGAAGTAAACACAGTTAACCTTGTGGTGACATAAGGAGATAGTGATTTTTGTTGATATTGTCCCAGGGCTTGTGGTTGGAAGAACCTAAATCAACCTCTTACTCCTTGATTCTTTCGTCCCCGTCCCCATCCCCATCCCCATGAGTCAGTATCGAACTGCTGGAGCTGAACATTTGCTATTTTTTTAATATGTTAATGAATTGGAGGTAATAAGCCTTCTACAAAAGCAACCAGTGGCCCACTGGCTGCTGTTCCTTCTCTGGGTTCTGGGTGCCCAGAAAAGGCTTCAGATGCATCCATCATAAGTTGCAAACATGTATCAATAGATTTTGTTTTTTACACAATAGCTGTAATTTTTGCCCAGTTAGGTTCATAGGTGTGTGCTAGGCTAATGGCCATGGAGCCTTTACAAGCCTAGCCCATATGATTACCCTGGCATCGTGCCACTCAACCTTCGTTCCCAGTGCCTCTGTCGAGTAAAGCCACTGGAGTGATCCCTGGGGTGAATATTCTATTTCCCATCCACTCGTCAAGATTTCTGTTGAAGAGGGCCAGTGAGGCGCTCTGCTTGACCTGTATGGGAAGTCTATTCCATAGCATGGGCAGTGTCTGGGTTATGAACCTGTCCCTCCAGCATGTTCTGTTGACTGTTGTAATGAGGTTGAGGTCTCTGGAGTGTGTGGTGCAGAGGGATTGGGATTTCTTTAGATATAGCGTTTCTAACAGAGCTGGGTCAGACATGGCTTGTAAGTCAAGCAGAGATCACCTCTAAGTAGGTGATATGAGACGGAGAATAGTTAGAGTTTTTTTGAGTCTGTCCATAATAGGACAAATGTTTAAGGCCTAGGATCCTCTTTGTGAGGCACTTTTGCAGCCTCTCCTGTTGTTGCAGGTGTTTAGTTGGGTACATGCCAAATGGGGCATTGGTGTTGAGGGGCATGCTGTAGTAGTAACTTTTAATAAGTTATTTCCAGCAGCAAGAAATCCATTGTCTGTGTGCTTTGGGATGGTTACCTCTTATGTTGGATTTTTCTTATATTTTTTCCTGTATTTTTCTGAAAATGTCTGGGCATATTGAGACTTTCAGTTCTCTCAGGTTTTCAATAGTTGGGTTTTGTAACTGCAGATGTCCTCCTGGTATTTTGGCATATTTAGTGGAGTGTGTTGAAATGGGGGGGGGGGGGTCTACAGTGGTTTGGGGATACAGCTCTTATGGTTGGTTTGGCCTCACTTTACCGGGCGGCTACAGGACTAGGTACCTCTCTCAAAAGGTGCATTTGTATTAGTACTTCAATGTTATTGGAATAATCAAAATTTGTTTCTTCCCAGCTTCATAGGAAAGTTCTAGTCTAACTGCCCTTGAGTGCCATTTTAAAGCTAGCCAGTTTCCCTTTTTGTGCTCGAATTAACCTATCCCTTTTGGTTAGAGATTAGCCTTACCGATCCCATGGTCAGTTAACTGTATATTACCCCTAATGAGAATAACTGGGACCATACCATAGATGATTTGAGGTAGCAGAGTAAATTTTCTGCTTCCCATCCAGAGTTCCTAGTGGCACTTGAATATGGACAGTGATAAACTTTGTTTTATGTGGATGGCGAGTCTGTTCCAGAGCAGCGATATCCTCTGCAAGATATAACTGTCCCGCCAAACTGTTCTGTTGATGTTGCAGAAGAGGTTTATATCCCTAGACATAATATTTTTGATGCCATTTGACTGCTGATCGGCAGTAAATCCATCAGTCTTGGGTTGGAGGTTGCCTTGTATGCCAGACACAGGCCATCTCTTAACAGTCTGTAGAATTCTGAGTATATTGACAGGGCTTTGAGTCGATCAAAGTAAGATATGTTGTTTACACCTTGTATCCTTTTAGTAAGGTATCTCTGTGGGCATTCCAGTTATTGCATATGTCTGGACAGATGCATGCCAAAGGGGGCATTGTATGCAATGATTGGCCTAATGAGCTCTGAGTAAATGGGGACAATGACATCCCCTAGATCTAGATGCAATCCCTTTATTTATAAGCTGTGCAATATAGAAAGACTTTCTAACAACAGTGGACACATGTTGGTCAAAAGTCAGGTCGTTGTGCATGTAAGCTCCCAAATTCTGAACAACTGGGTCATCTCTAAGGGGCATATTGTTAATGTGATAGTTCTCTGGGATAGATGACTTCCCACCCGATACAGTAATGCACTTTTAGCATTTATTTTCAGTCCATGGTTTTGGTACCAATTATTTATTTGAGACAAACCTTCCTGCAAGGTGGCAAAGTCATTTGGGATTAAGTGACTGCCCCTAGCTTGCAGTCATCTGCAAACATAGTCAGCCAGAGCTCTTTGGTATTTGCTGTTACTTCAGAAAAGCGGATGCCAAACAGGAGAGGTCCCAGCACAGAACCCTGGGAGAGACTCCACTGGTGACTGGTTTCTTTATGGTGATAAATTCTCCTATTTTTATTTCCTGCCATCCTATCTGTGAGCCATTTGACAATCCAGAGGGTGACACAGGAATTTATTCCCAGTTTATTTAGCTTTTCTACTATGCTTGAGTAGGCAATTGTGTCAACAGATTTGGCCAGGTTGAGGTATGTAGTTTGTAGTGTTTTACCTTCATGCATTGCTTTGGTGACCTTTAAAAAAAAAAAAAAAAAAAAAAAAAAAAACAGGTTGAGTAAGCATGACCTGCCCTTGACAAATCCAGACAGAGATCAGTGTTTGGAGGTTCCCTATGTCCTGACTGATTAGTTCTTTGATAATTCTTCTCATGGCTTTGCTTTTGAGGCTGGTCAAATTTGTGGGTCATTAATTGTCTGGATCTGTGGAAGTTCCTTCCTTATGCAGGTGAATGACTTGTAGCTGTTCTCCATTCACTTGGTATAAAACCTGTATATAAGATGACATTAAACTGTGTTGTTAGGGGTGTGGCTAACTCGTGCTTCTTGTTATTTAAGATGCATCCATGGGTATTGTCAGGGCCCATTGATGCAGTATTTTTAGCTGTTGACAACACTTTTAGGACTCGCTCCTGTGCAACAGCTGAAGGTAAGATAGTTTCCGATGTAGTTTGAGGGATAGACGGAGGGGGGGGAGTGGTAAAGTTAGAGCTAAATTTATTGGCTTGTAGGTTCACTACATCTTCATCCTGAGTGCAGGTAACATTGTTCAGTCAGCGCATTTCTGTGTTCCTTTGTGGTTATGAAAGTAACTAAAAAATGCTGTGTGATTGCCCTTTTGGCTTGGGTAGCTATTTTAATCCTGACTTTAGTGGATTTTGTTAAACTTCTGAGTTGTTTGTTTATTTCAGTGTAAAGGCTCTAATGTTCTGGGAATTACTGTTGTTACTTTTGGTTTCCTCTGTGTTTTGTTTAGGAGGTGGGGTTCGTAGATATTCTTCTCCATCAGTAACTATTGGAAACTGTGTAACCAATTCTTGGATCTTTTTAGGGTATTACTTTTTAGTGGAACATTTTTAGTAGTAAATCATTTTAGCTTTTCTGCATGCTTTGTGCCAGTTCCATTGTGTTTGTGATTGTTTCCCTTTGTTGCCAATTCCTATTCGCATTTGATCTGATAGTGTTGTGGTAGATGGTGTTTGTCACTGTTGTCCAAGTATGGTACTGTAAATAACCCATAGGGATGAGCTGAACACTAGAAGTTACTTACACTGTGTCTGGGGAAGTAGTATGTGTTTTGACTAGGTGTGCCTCCTCTTTCCCTCGCAAAGAGGGAGAAAGAACTACCAGCTTCATAAGAAGCAGGTTGATCATAAGTTGGAGGAGGGGCAGAAGGGATCACATGCCAGTTGTCATCTGAAGATTATTATGGCTGTGTAATTGCTAATTTTTCTAATTGCCTTAAAGGATACATATCGTAGGAAAGACATTTTTTCTTCTGCACATTTTTGTAATGAATTTACTGTTCTATTAGCTGTCTGCAGCTGCGACTTTAATCTAGTTGAATTGTATTTTAAGCTTCTAACTACAGATTCTTTTTTCTTATTTTTAACAACTTCTTGTCCGTCATTAAAAGCTGACCAGCAAGAGCCTGGTACTTTATTGCCTTAAGATTTTCTAAAATTTTCTTATCAAAGGTCCCCTGTAATTGTGACGCTCTATCATTTTCAGTGAGCTCAGACAATTTTATGAAATAATTACAGATGTTCTCTACCATACTTATTAAATATATACCTGGCTGGAGTATTAAAATACCTGCACTGCTGACCATGATAAAAACCCACTCTTCATACAAATAAGGAATCTTTTCTATTATTTTATTCTTCTTTTGATTAGAACCTGCTCTCCTATATTCAAAGGATACTCCGTCCTTCTGACAGGGATGCTCTGTCCTTGTTATTTCATGATTAAAACCCACACTTACAATCCAGACCCAGTGGCAGTTTCTGGTGCGGCAACACACAGAAGTCTCAGAATCTGAGACTTTATGGCACCAGATGGTTTTGGTACAAAATACCTTTCATGCAACACAGTTTGGCAGAGAATAATCTCTTTTATTGCAAAGAGCACACATACTGTGGACATAAAGAGTGTACACACCCCTGTTAAAATGACAGGTTTTTGTGATATAAAAAATGAGACCACAATAAATCATTTCAAAACTTTTCCCACCTTTAATGTGACCGGTAACCTGTACAATTCAGTTGAAAAACAAACAAGTCTGTTAGGGGAAAAATATAAAAAATAACAACCGTACAATAAGTTGGTTGCATAAGTGTGTACACCCTTAAACTAATACTTTGTTGAAGCACCTTTTGATTTCATCACAGCATTCAGTCTAATTGGGTAGGAGTCTTAACAACATGGCACACCTTGACAATATTTGTCCACTCTTCCTTGCAAAAGCACTCCATGTCTGTCAGATTGTGAGGGCATCTCTTGTGCGCAGCCCTCTTCAGGTCACCCCACAAATTTTCTATTGGACTAAGGTCTGGGCTCTGGCTAGGCCATTCCAAAACTTTAAATGTTATGTGATCCTATCTCGCCTACATTCTGAATGATGGGTTCGGAGCCGATCCCTCGGCTCCGACTCGGCACGCTTATGCCAAAGAGCGAAGTCTCTTACTGGCTGAGCTTACCATATCCCAGGATGCACCACTACCAGTCCCCCAGATCTCGTTTGCCGCTAACAAGTGAAGACGTGGTCTCGAGCTGGCTGAGTTAAGTAGTGATTATTTCACTAGTTTTTCTGTCAGGATTTTCTTCATTCTCTACAAAAAGCTGTTTTAACAGCTATTCTTGTGTTTTGAGTGTGTTTGACAAAATTCACTTGGTGAATTCTAGTATTGCGAGTGTAAACTGTAAGCCTATTCTAGGTGTGTCACCAGTGTTCTTTACAGTTACTTTCTGAAAATTTCTATAATGTCTCAGAATCCTAGGCCTTCGGGCTTCAAGAAATGTGTAAAATGTAGCTTCAAAATGTCCATCACGGACGATCACTCGCTATGTGTGTATTGCTTAGGGGCAAAGCATTTACAGGAATCATGTAGTGTATGTCACGCTTTTTCCTCAAGGGTCCTCCAGGAGAGGAAAAATAAATTAATTCTTAAGGGATTAATTAAACCTTCTTTCGAAGAAGCTTTGGCATCCTCTCCTTCTCCAGCCAAAAAGAAAGGCGTCGGCTCCGAGCAGTCCGTCGGATCCGATCGCAAAGAAACAAAGGCAGGCCTCTCCTTCGGCGCCAAGGACTTGGCAGCCGAGGTCGGAACGGTCTGCCTCGATGCCACCAGTATCGACTCCTCTGGCTTCGGAGCCGATAGCTGGGGCATCGAGAGGCGGGTCATCTTCGTCGGCTCCACTGCTCTTGGAGCCCACAAAGGTTTCCCCCTCCGACACTTCCTTCTCGGCGCCCAAGTCCACCTCGGCACCGATGCAATCTGGTGTGTGTATTTCCTCGGCGCCGATACTCATCGAGTCGCCTCGGAGCCGGTCCCCTAGCCCTTTGGGGCCGTTGGAGAGGCCGTCTCGGACCCGTTCTGTTTCCTCTTGGTCTTCGAGGATGTCAGATTCTGATATAGACAGGGTGCTCCAAAGACTGTTCCAGTCCCCAGTCTTCCAAAAATTTGTTTCGGTTCCGACCCAGTTGGCTTCGGAGCCGATGACCTTGGCCCACCCCATTGCCATTCCTCCTCCGACTGCTTCGGCTCCGTCGGAGCAGGTGCTGTTGGAGCCGATGGAGATCTCAGGGTCGGCTCCGACCCTTACTCCAACCCGGGCCTTTGGGTCCGAGTTTGGTACGCGGACGTCTTCGGCTGGACCCGGGGGTGATGTTTCGGGACCTATGCTTTCGGTTCCGTGCCTCCCTCGGTGCTTCGCCGGGTCTTCCGTCGACTATCACGGCTCGGGGATCGGACACTCCCAGGATTCTGGGGGTCCGGCTTTCAGAGCCATGAGGAGTGCCTTGGCCAAGTCCTCTTCGGCCATCTCCCCGGCTTTACCGGCACCTTCCCTAGGAGTGGAGACTGGGTCTTTGGCAGTTCCCCTGTCCGTAGTCAGTGGAGCCCCGGGGCCTGAGGTTACCCCCAGTGGGGGTTCCCCTCCTCCTGAGGGTTCTTCTGAGCTGTCTTCGGAGGAACCCCCAAGGAAGAGATCGTGCAAGAGGAAGCACGTGGACTCCCCCGAGTCTATTACTTCAGACACTGATCTGGATGATGCAGAGGGGTCCCCGAAGTCGTCCTCGGATGATGTCTCCTTTGCAGACATCTTAGAGATCCTCAAACAACGAGGCGGCTGGATATCCAAACCCCCCTCTACTGACGAGTCAGTGCTCCTCAAGGCCTTTGGGGCTCAGCCCTCCGCCTCCTGGGTGTCTCCGCCCTTCGACGAGCTTCTAGATTTAGTTTGTCGAAGGGCGTGGGAACATCCAGATACTGTGGAACCAGTCCCTTCTCGTCCAAATAAATTTTTGTCTGCTCCCCCCGAGAAGGAGTTCCTCACTAAAGGCGTGGCTGTAGATGCCATGGTGGTGGCATCTGCTACACAACAGGACGTGGCAGAGGCTTCAACGTCCATCCATCCTCCTAATAAGGAGTCTAGGAGTATGGACAGGTACGGGAAGCGCACCCTGACTTCAGCGGCCTTTACTTTAAGGTCTCTGAATTATTTGGCACATTTTACCAGGCTTCAGAGGGATCTGGTCAAGGAGTTGTCAGATTCCCTCTCGGGTAATCTACCTGAGCAGATAGCCCAGTCGGTTAGCTCTCAGTTGGCTATCCTTACGTCAATTTCTAACTCGTCCATGAGGCTCATTTCCTATGCGGCGAAGGCGGGTAGAGCGGCAGGCACAGGCGTGGCTCTCGGAGACAAGCCTGGCTCGCTTGTGTCAGTTCGGAGGCCTTCAAGTCTTCCTTCACGACGCTCCCTTTGATGGGTCCTCCTTGTTTGGACCCAAGGTTAAAGACACCCTTACCCGCTGTGAGCAAGAGGGAAAAACTTTATCTGCCGTAGGTGCCCGTTATTCCACTCCCTTCGGCCTTACCCCAAGGCTAAAGGAGGGGAAAATGTGGTTCCAAATCCGTAAGTTTTTCTCCCAACAGCAGGAAGATTCCCCTTCCAGAGGCAGAGGGCGGGAAATTTTTCAGGGAGACGCCGTCCCAGAGGCGGCAGAGGGCCCCGCAATTCTGGAGACCGCGAGTCCTTTCGTGGCTCTTCAGCCTCCCACACGTCATGAGGGATTGCCCGGCTGTGCTGCTCGGAGCCAGTCGGGTGTCGTTTGCCAAGCACCTAAAAGCCTGGGAGTCAATCACTCAGGACAGATGGGTGCTTCGGATCATTGCCGGAGGTTACACCATCCCATTCACATACTCGCCCCCACCGTCCAAAAGAATCCCGGACCCACCACCCAGTCAAAGGGAAATGGCAGCCGCAGAAGCTTTAAAGCTGCTAGAAAAAGGAGTTATCCAACCGGTCCCCACAGACCAGATCGGATCAGGAAATTACTCCAGGTTCTTTTTAGTGCCAAAAAAGACAGGGGACCTGAGACCAATATTGGATCTCAGCAGACTGAACCAATCCGTCACGAAATCCAAATTCCGAATGGTCACGTTACAGTCCATTCTCCCATTGTTGGAGAAGGATGTTTGGATGTGCTCCATAGACCTCAAGGACGCCTATTATCACATACCGATACATCAGGCGTCCAGGAGGTATCTGCGCTTCAGCCTGGGAGTCAGTCATTACCAATTTTGCTCTGCCCTTTGGTCTCACCACAGCCCCCAGGGTGTTCACCAAGTGTTTGGCAGTAGTGACGGCTCACCTGAGAAGTCTTGGATTCCAAGTGTTTCCCTATCTGGACGACTGGCTCCTGACTGCCACCACCAGGCATCTACTAATGGACAACCTCAAAGCCACCATCTCCTGGGTGTTACCCTGGGGATTACATTCAATTGGTCAAAGTCTGTCTTGCTGCCCTCTCAGCATAAAGTTCATAGGAGCAGAGATAGACTCAAGATTGATCGCGTCTTTCTTCCTGCCGAAAGGATCCAAACTTTACAGGGCCAAGTTCAAGCTCTGATCTCGAGATCCAAAGCCCCAGCCAGGATGGTTCTACAAGTTCTAGGCTCAATGTCTGCCACGGTTCTTTTAGTCCCTCTGGCAAGATTGCACATGAGGATTCTTCAGTGGCTATTGTCAACGCAATGGTCCTTTCAGGATCTTCCCTCAATCATCACATCATGATTACGGATATATGCAAAGGGACCTTCGCTGGTGGCTTCAGACATCCAATTTGGATCAAGGAAACCCTTTGTTCTTCCCTCTCCAGTGGTTACCCTGACGACAGATGCCTCCCAGATAGGGTGGGGGCATTGTCTGGGCAGGCTGGTCCAGGGCTCCTGGCTGCGAGGCGAAGCTCTTCTCCACATCAATGTGTTGGAGATGAGGGCTGTACTTCTATCCCTACAAGCCTTACACAAGTTTCTTCCTCAGGGCATCATCGCCATCCACACAGACAACATGTCGGTGGTTTGGTATCTGAACAAACAAGGAGGGACCAGATCATACCCCTTTGCAGAGAGGCCATGAGAGTGTGGGAATGGGCTGTAGCTACCAACCGCTTCTTGGTAGCGACCCACATCCCGGGAAAGTCAAATATATTGGCAGACAAATTGAGCAGGACAATTCTCTCTCCTCACGAGTGGTCTCTAAACCACACCGTAGCAGCTCAGGTTTTCAGGAGATGGGGGACGCCGTGCTGCGACCTATTTGCAACTCCATTAAACACCAAGTGCCAAAGGTTCTTCTCCTTGATCCCACATCAGGGAGTACCAGCCATGGATGCTCTAGCACAACCTTGGCCAACAGGGCTACTTTATGCCTTTCCTCCAATTCCACTTCTTCCCAGAGTTATTCAAAAAGCCTCTCAACTGGGGTCTTCAATGATTCTGATTGCCCGTACTGGCCTCGTCAGGTGTGGTTTCCCTACCTGAAGAAGCATGCAGTGGACGATCCGTGGACTTTAGACCTGATTCCGGACTTGCTAATCCATCAGTCGGGACTTCGACATCAGTCCCTTCAATCTTTGAAATTGACAGCTTGGCTCCTCCACTTCCGACTTTAGTTAGAAGGCACACTCTAGACCGGAAGTTGTTCACATTTTATCTTGCCCACAAACCCACCACTAACAAATTGTACCTTAGTAAGTGGAAGAGGTTTGCTATCTGGGCTCAACTCAAGGGCTTAGACCCTATCACTGCTCCTGTCCCAGAGGTCTTGAAATTTTTAACATCCTTGTTTAATCAGGGATCTTCCGTCTCAACTATTAAAGTCCAACTAGCGGCTATCTCTAAATTCCACGAATCCATGGATCCTCCTTTGATGAGCAGCAGACTATGCAAAACTTTCATTAAAGGTGCGAACCTATTAAGACCACCAATTTTTCATCCTGCACCTCCGTGGGATCTTGATTTGGTGCTTCGCGCATTAACATCTCCCCCTTTCGAACCGGCTGCTACATGCGAGTTAAAATATCTGTCTTGGAAAACTGCCTTCTTAGTTGCAATTACTTGCAAGAAGAGTTTCAGAGCTTCAAGCCCTGTCTATTAAGCCACCGTACTTGATTTTCCACAAGGATAGAGTATCACTTAGGCCTAATCCATCCTTTGTCCCAAAGGTCTGTTCTAGTTTCTGCCTACAACAATCTCTAGAGCTACCGGTTTTCTTCCCAAAATTCTCCAATGAAGCAGAATACACTCTTCATAAATTGGATGTTCACAGGCAGTTACGCTTCTATTTAGACAGGACTCAGCAACCGTAAGTCAGACCAGTTGTTTGTGTCCTTCTCAGATAATAAACTGGGCCAAACCATCACAAAAGCTACTATCTCAAAATGGATCAGAGATTGCATAACTCAGACTTATTCTTCTTGAATAAGCAACTTACAACATCTATCAAGGCTCATTCTACCAGAGCTATGGCTACTTCTATAGCTTTTCATTCCAAGCTCGCTATATCGAAATCTGTGCTGCGGCTACTTGGTCCAATCCGCACACTTTCATTTCCCACTACAAATTGGATGTGGCATCTAGAGGACGAGCTTCATTTGGTTCCACGGTACTCAGGAGTGTTTTCCAGTGAGCCACCCAGGATTCAGGTGCTAGGGGCTGTCCCATCATTCAGAATGTAGGCGAGATAGGATCACATAACATCTTTTAGTTATGTACTCACCATAACTTCAGATGTTTGGGATCCATCTACATTCCTAATACCCACCCTCCTTCCCCTGCCTTGGAGATCAGAAGAGATTGAGCGGTTTTGAGTTCTACTGTTTTATCTTGTTTCATCTGACGATGTTATATAAGCAGGGTATGCATGTGTGCATGTATGCGGACAAACTAGATCTGGGGGACTGGTAGTGGTGCATCCTGGGATATGGTAAGCTCAGCCAGTAAGAGACTTCGCTCTTTGGCATAAGCGTGCCGAGTCGGAGCCGAGGGATCGGCTCCGAACCCATCATTCAGAATGTAGGCGAGATGGATCCCAAACATCTGAAGTTATGGTGAGTACATAACTAAAAGTTTTCTTCTGGTGAAGACATTCTTTTGTTGATTTGGATGTATGCTTAGGGTGAGTCGTGTTGAAAGGTGAAATTCCTCATCATCTTCAGCTTTCTAGCAGATGCCTGAATGTTTTGGGCCAAATGTGACTGGTATTTGGAACTGTTCTTAATTCCCTCCACCTTGACTAAAGCCCCATTTCCAGCTGAAGAAAAGCAACCTCAAAGCACGATACTGCCACCACCATGCTTCACCGTGGGGATGGTGTTCTTTTGGTGATGTGAAGTATTGTTTTTACACCAAACGTGCCTTTTGGAATTGTGGCCAAAAAGTGTAGCATTGGTCTCATCAGACCGTAACACATTTTCCCACATGCTTTTGGGAGAACTTGATGTATTGTTTTGCAAATTTTATCCTGGCCTGGATGTTTTTCTGTGTAAGAAAAGGCTTCTGTCTTGCAAACCTACCCCATAGTCCAGACATGTGGAGACTGCAGAAGATTGTTGTCACATGTCGTACACAACCAGTACTTACCAGAAATTCCTGCAGCTCCTTCGGTGTTGCTGTAGGTCTCTTGGCAGCCTCCCTCACCAGTTTTCATTTTGTCTTTTCATCAATTTTGAATGGCCGTCCAGTTCTTTGCAGTGTCACAGTTACCCCATATTTTCTTCACTTTTTGATGACTGTCTTCACTGTGTTCCATGGTATATCCAATGCTGTGGAAAATTTCTTGTACCCTTATCCTGACTGATACCTTTCAACAATGAGATCCCGTTGATGCTTTATAAGCTCTCTGCAAACCATGGCTTTTGCTGTAGCAGGCAACTGAGTAAATGTCAGGAAAATCCAACTAGGCCAGCTGAACTTTATTTGCGGTTAATCAGAGTCTCTTTAATTGATGGGCAGGTGTGTACCCAAGAAGACTGAATGCTGTAATTAAATCAAAAGGTGCCTCACAAAATATTAGTTTAAGGATGTGAACACTTATGCAACCAACTTATTGTACATTTTTTTAATTTTTATATTTTTACCCTAACATGTTTGTTTTTCAGTTGAATTGTACAGGTTATAGGTCACATCAAAGGTAGGAAAAGTTTTGAAATGATTTATTGTGGTCTCCTTTTTTTATATCACAAAAACCTGGTATTTTAACAGGGGTGTGTACACTTTTTATATCCACTGTACGTGGAAGAAAAGGAAATCAAGGTCCTGTCTCCTCGAATAGCTTGAATCATTTACACCATTTTTCATCAAATGGAACCTTGTTGTAACAACTGCAGTATAACCACTGACCAATTAAAATTAACACTACAGTATTAATTTTGCTAAGATCTCCTGACTCTATCTGTACCTTTCCATATTGGGCACAAGTTTGAATTATTGAAAATAACTTTCTACATTTTCCATATTGGTACTTTCGTGTTGGCAGTGAATAATTCATCAGAAGCAGACTAAAACAATCAGGAATCCTTGAAATGAAAACATTATTTAAAGTGCAAACCCTTCATTTTACATTTCTGTTTCTGCTGGTGAAAAGAATGTCAAACTGCCTAAATGGTGCAAAATTTCATTTTCAGCTTGGCTGTTTTAGAACATATGTGGTTTGAATCCTATGTATTGGATGGTTTTGCTTCTAGTTTATTCTGAAGTCTTGTTTCTGTGCTGTGAGACCAAAAAAAAAAGTAAGTTGTTAGTACAGTTTTCAAATCCTGAAGCTTATTCAGTCAGTGTTTTTATTGTTTTTGACTATGGAAAGTTTGCTGTGGCTTTCTTCGTGGTCCAGGCAAGGCTTTCAGGTGCCACTTCCCTTCCTTTTCTCTAGATAACAGTGAGTCAGCCACCACCATTTCCTTGAAACCAAATGCACCAAAGGTTTATAGATCACGCCGATATTTTATGGTTCTTATTTTGAGGAAACCACCACTGACCCCTTTGAGGTTCATAGGTGTATACTGAGCTTACGAATACCAGGGCATTTATAAGCCTAGCCACGCAGCTGTAACAAATTGTGTCCCTGTGTGTATAAGTTTGTGGGTATATACTTGTAAGTTCATAGGTTTATACTATAGGTATGTATTAGGCTAGCAGCCCTCCTAGGCCATTTTAAGTCTTGCCAGTGTCATTGGTGAGAAACCCTGTGCCTCTTTGTTTGTGAGGTCAACACCTTAACCATTATACCAGTCCCCATTGGAGTCGATGTTACAACCTTCAGTGGTTGAAGACATTCCAGGGGATCCAGTATTTATCAGCTGGGGAGAACATGGTCAGCAGACCACATTGCTTTGCAAGGGATGGGCTTCACTTTTCCCCTCTTGGCTTTTGAGTACTGGCTAAAACTTTATCTACCCCACAGTGCGTTTTTTAAGCAATGCCAAATTGACAACCATACCAACATTGCAAAATCAACTCAACAGAACCTCAGAATATTACTGCTCAGTGCCAGGAGCCTAAATAAAAAACTACAGTTCCTCAGAGTCATCCTCATACATGAGAATAGAGATATCTGTGCAGTTATTAGGATATGGTTTAAAGTGGCAGAATGTATCCCGGCAGTGCAAGGTTTCAGTGCCTTCCACACTGTTAGACCAGTAGCTGCAGAGACAAGGGCTAAAGGTGGAGGTGTTTCAATATAAATCAGTAACAAGCATACCGCTAGGATGGTCAAACAGGATGATGTGCTGGAATTCCTCAATATGCAGATCACCGTAGACAAAATCCCATACCATTTCCTAGCCAGCTATATATAGGTCACCCTCCATGTCCCAAAATGCTCTCAGTGCATACTTGGACCTACTAGAGACACTTACCATCTGACCTAATGCCCTACTCATGAGAGACTTTAATTATCCGCTGAATAGATTGGGAGTCCTGCATGGCCTCACTTCTACAGGCACAGAGATTCCAATACAATTGACCAAATAGTAAATATGGTCACTAGAGGATCCAGCATACTGGACCGCATACTCACAAATATGGGAGAAAGCTGCACCCCCCCCCCCCCCCCCAGTGTCTAAAAGTTTCTGATTCTCCCCGGTATGTACCGACCATAAAGCTGTGTTAATCAAAATCAACTCCGGAATCCTATTAAAACTAGTAACAGGAAATTTCCAAGGCAAATTGCTTGTTAGTATGTGATAGTTTTTCAATGTTCAGGGACCCTCCAAACCCTGAGAACACACCTGCCTATGCTGAATTGCTCTCAGAAACTCTGTGCAACCCTGTTAAGTGGCTGCTGTACCTACCAGAAGTAAACCCAAAATTAGACCCAGAAACAAACCACCCTGGTTGCATTCCAAATTAAACAGTATATACATCAAAAAGAAAAATATTATAGCAAAATTCAGGAATGAAAATTCCCATAAAGATAAAAACTCTCTCGTCAAATTAAATAGGCAACTAAGAGGGCTAATTAGGCCAAGCAAAGCCATCTTTGAGGTTAAGATATCCTCCCAGGTGAAAGATAACCATAAGGCATTCTACCACTATGTCAGAAACCTCAAGGGCAGCACACAGCAGTGTGCTGTACTGGTGGATGTTCTTCGTGTTTCACTGTTGCAGTCATTACATTTGGGTAATCTGCTGGCAGGTTGCCCTCAGTCGGCCTGATTAACAAAGTCTTGGGTCCTGCGTCAGTTGCTGTCCCTTCTTCCATGACGTCAGGTCGTCAGGGGTATAAAACATGCAGCCGACGCCATTACATCAGTCTTTCTTGCCGCGCGGTGCCCGAAGCAGAAGCAGTTCACAAGTGCCGGTCGGCCGACTCCTGAAATTTTCGTTTTCGAGTTTCAGAACCGAAGTCTTCAACTAAAAGCTAAGTACCCCGTTGGGGAAACTTTTTATTGCTATTTACCGATGTCAGTAAAAGTTAATAATTGCATTACTTGTGGGAAGCAAATACTTCATAAGGATTTTCATTTGTACTGTATTCCTTGCCTAGGCCATGACCACAACGTGCCTTGCTGCCGGTTTTGTGCTAAATTTAATCAACGCACGATTAAACATCGGTATATTTTTGCTTCTAAATATTTTGGCTCAAGATTTAACTATCCAGAAATGTCATTGGTTAGCAATCCGACTACCAGAATACCTAAAAAAATGCAAAGAAAAAGACAGAGACAGTCCGTCAAGGTCCAAAACCGACGACGGCGCTTCTCCTAAGCCAGTCGCCGGTTTGCCGGTACTCAGTGAGGCACTTTCGCAGCCCCTGATACCCGCTACTTCTGATTCACAGGCCTCTACTGAGACCCATTCGGAGTCCGGTATGCCGCAAGATGCTTCAATTATGGAACCCACGGATGTCTCTACTTTTGATGGGTCCAGAGCCGCTGTGCAGGCACCGACTTCTGAGGGTGTTTTCAGGCCTACAGATTTGTATATTAGTCCGACGCCATCTTCAAAACTAAGGTCAAAATCTAAATCTATGTCTAAAAAACCGACGCCTGGGCCACATGTGCAGGCACCTATGCTTAAAATACAAATGATTAAAATGGCTGAAGATTTAATTACTCTGATCAGGGATAGCCAACCCCCTCCTTCTAAGAGGCCTAGGCAAGACATTGATTATGAATCTTCTGAACAGGATTCTATTTCTTCTGACTCTTCTAATGAGCAGGATTTATCTATTCCTACTTATGAAGACTTTGATGCAGAGGATTCCATTCCTTCTGCCTCTCCCCCTGAAGATTTTTCTTTTGAGGAAACTTTACATGCCTTAAGGGTACATTTCCACTGGGTAAGTCAGGATTTCTCTGAATCTAAAAAGAGACTTAGGGATTTTCTTCTGCTTCCACAGCATAGGACTTTGGCTATACCTCCTGTTCTAGACATTGTTGTTGTTGTTTTTTCAGAATCTAGTATGACTCCTGATTCTCTGCCTCCGGCTCCTTGTAAGCCAGACAGATATTACAGGGTTCCTGACTCCCATAAATTCCTTTTCAAAAACCCTGCTGCTGATCCTGAAACCATTTCTCAGGGTCCCAAGGGCATTAAGTCCTCTTCTGCCAAAAATCTTACTCCTAATATAGATTCCAGGGCGCTGGATAGATGGGCAAATTACCACATAGGTGATAATCCATTAAGTACGGAATAAGTAATTAGGGATTTGGGGACCCAAGTAGATAGCAATCTCTCCTTTGACAATCACGTTGCCAAAGTGGTTAGAAAGACCTTCTGTATAGCCCACCTTATCATGAAAGGGTTCACATCTAGATCGAGAGGTCATTGTGCCCCTCTACTCATCACTCATCAGCCCCATAATTGAATACAATGCCCCATTTGGGATGTACCATACCCGACACCTGCAGTAACTGGAAAGACCCCAAAAGTACCTCACCAAGAGGATCAAGGGACTGAAACAGATGCCCTACGCAGTTAGGCTAAAGAAACTCCAGCTCTACTCAGATGTTCATCGTGCATACAGCTGCAGTCATAACAGATGGGTTCTCCTTCCGTCAGGCGGGTCCTCGGTCGGCCGAATTCCAAAGTCTACTCTACTCAGTTGCTTACCACCTACTCAGAGGCGATCTGTGCTTGACGTATAATGCCATGTCCAACCCAGAATTAATGGACATGCTCCACCTCAGGAAATCCAAATCCCTTAGAGCTACACGCTCCAGGGACTTAAACCTCAGCACAGAAATAAATAGGGCATGCTGGAGGGACAAATTCATATCCCAGAGGCTCCCCTCACTCTGGAACAAAATCCCAATCCATGTTAGGCAGAGTCTCTCAATGACCCTCTTCAAGAGAAATCTTGACGAGTGGATGGGAGATCGTAGGTTTACCCATGGGATCTCTTCTGTGTCCCTACTAGACAGAGGCACAGTAAACTAACCTCAAAAGGGCTATCTTCTGTGACCTACTATACAGAGGCACAGTCAACTAATCTAAAAGGGTGGCGAAAGCCAAACACACACTGGCTAGGCTTATAAATGCTCTAGGGCAGATAGCCTAGTATCAGCCTATGAACCTATGTAAGAAGGTTTACACATCTGCGACCTTGGCAATCAGGGCTTTAAACTGTCAATTTCATATGCTTAAATATCAACAGCATATTATGGGACTACTTAAACAGAAAATGATGTTAATCGCTGACTGTGTGGAAAGTAAAGAATTGCAGGATTTATTGCATTCAGTTGAACAAGTTGGAAAACATACTTTGCAATGTGGTTTTGATTCCTTGGAGGCCTCTTGCAGGGCTGCTGTAACTGGATCTGTGCTAAGAAGGCATGCTTGGCTCAAAAAGCAAACTGTCTGACCATGTTAAAGCAAAATTGTTGGATGCTCCTTTACAACAGGGCCGTCTCTTTGGTAATAAGGTTGACGAAGTGTTAAAAATATGGAAGATAAAGCTAAATCTATGCAAACTGTGAAAGATTTCTTACAAGTGCAACCTCCAAGATTTAGTAGGCACTGGCCTACTAAGAACTGGTCCTTTCCAGTCCCCTCGAGAGCCGCTCAAGTCAAATCAAGACATTCCAAAGGCTCCAGGTTTCAGTCACAAGGAACTTTTAGAACAAAACAATGGGGTGCCTCCACCTCCAAATCTAGAAGCAACAAGGCACCTCCCTGTGGTAAACACTCTCAATGACTTCCCTCTACGATCACCAAGCACTTACCTCTTAGTCGCCCCTTTGGGGGGAAAACTAGCACTTCATGCACGAAACTGGCAACTTATTACCCAGGACAAATTGGTTTTAAATATAGTATCCCAGGGATACAGATTTCACTTCCACACGTTGCCGATCCCAAACGGATGGCCAGATCTGCCCCCAAATCAGTGGGCAGAGGCCCAGAAACAAGTTCTGTTCCTCATGAACATGGGGGCTATTCAACCAGTACCAGAAGAGGAAAAGGGACAAGGTTTCTATTCCAGACTTATCCTGGTACCCAGAAAAGACAAATCATGGTGTCCAATTCTGGACCTATCCACTCTATAAACACATTTCTGGACATACCAAAATTCAAGATGCTGATTCTTCAACAGTTACTACATATGCTAGGCAAAGATGCCTGGTTGGTAACTCTAGACTAGACTTAAAAGAGGCTTACCTGCATATCCCAATCAGGGAATCTTGCAGAAGATACCTCCGCTTCAAAGCAGGCTACTTGCATTACCAGTTCTCTGCACTGCCCTTTGGCTTATCTACTGTGCCCAGGGTATTCACAAAGTGCCTGGTACCAGTAATTGCATTTTGCAGGCAAAGAAATATTCAAATATATCCATACCTGGACGACTGCGGTGGTGGTGCTGCTGTAGCGTTGTCGCCTCACAGTTAGATGTTGCCCGTTCGATTCTCATTTAGAGCGTCTTCTGTGTGGAGACATGCGTGAATGGGCGTTCCTTCATTGAAGGTTGTGCGTTAGGCCCGGTAAGCCAGTACGTAAAAATCTACTACCAATCATTAGCGGACCGGAGTTCCGCTGTGGCGACCCCTAACCAGGAAAAGCCGAAAGACACAAATCCATACCTGGACAATTGTCTAATTCAGGCAGAAAACAAGGACAATCTTCTAAAGCATCTGGCATTTGTAAAAAGGGATGTTCTTCATTCCACATTGCTGCAGTCCTAACCATTGGGGTAGTCCGCTGTCCAGTCGGCCCGAATACCAAAGTATATGGCTGACGTCGGTCAAGGCGCATTAGACTGACGTCAGGACGTCAGGGTACTAATGCGCATGACCGACGCCATTTCCTCAGTCTTTTTTGCCGCATGGTCCGATGCAGAAGCAGTTTTGCGAGTGCAGGTTGGCGTTCTGAAATTTTCTGAAGTCGGAGTTTCAGACCGAATCAAAGTTGGCTAAGTACCCGTTGGGAACATTTTGGTTTTCTTGCCTCAGTATTTAACCGGATGTCAGAAAAAGTGAATAACTGTATTTCTTGTGGGAAACAGATACCTCATAGGGATTACCATACTTTGTGTATACCTTGTTTAGGGCCTGAGCACGACGTTGTTGGATGCCGCTCTTGTGCTAGATTTAACAAACGCACTATTAAGAGAAGGTTAGACTGTGCCAGGTTAGTGTTTGGGAAGCGTTGTAATTATAAAATGCCGTCGGATTCTCCGACGCCCGCTTCGTCCAAGAAGCGCAAGGACAAAACAGCAAAGCCTAGGGTTGATGAACCGGCAGTCCCGGACGTCGGCTCCTTGGAAGGCTCAGTGGAGCCAGAGGTTTTGCCAGGAGTTTCTTTGGAGTCTCAGGCAGAGACTTTACTGTTACAGGATGTGCCCTCTCAGGAGGTAGGCCAGGCTGAGGGGGCTTCTCAGGTAACTGTTCTTCCCTCTCTTCCCAAGGTAGTTAGAGCCTCTCCTTCTGTTTCCAAAACTTCTTTGAGAGGTAGGCCAAGTTTAGCTTCAGTGGGGGCTTCTCCTAGCACTTCAGGTTCTGTGCCTAAGAAACATATGCTTAAAATGGCAGAAGATTTGATTACTATGATTAGAGGTTCTATGCCCCCTCCTGATAAGAGGCCTAGGGTGGAACCTGAGTTTGAGAGTTTTGAACAGTGTTCAGAGGCTTCTGAGTCTTCTCACGGAAGACTTGCAGGAGTATCCTCCTTATTCTGATTCTGATGTGGATGATTCCACTCCTACAGCTTCTCCTCCTGAGGATTTCTCATTTTCAGAGACTCTGCATTCCATGAGGGAGCACTTTAAATGGGAAGGCCAAGATTACTCTGATTCCAGGAAAAGGCTTAGGGAATTCTTGTTTTTACCCCAGCATAGGCCTTTAGCTATACCTCCTGTGTTGAATGTGGTGGAAGATGTTTTGCAGAGGCTTCCCTGAATCCTGATTCTTTGCCTCCTGCCCCTGTTAAACCTGATAGGTACTATAGGGTGCCTGAAGCTCATAAGTATCTTTTTAAGAGTCCTAGGGCAGACCCGGAAACTGTTTCTCAGGGTCCTAAAGGTGTTAAGGCTTCTGTTGTTAAAAATCCGGTTCCCTCTGATAAAGAGGCAAGGGCTTTGGATAGATGGGGAAAGAAAGTGTATACTTCTTCCACTTTAGCCATGAGGGCGTTGAATTGTCAGTTTCACATGCTAAAATATCAAAATTATCTCCTTTCACAATTGAAATCTAAGGTGGATGCTTTGGCGGAAGGTATTGAGTGTAAAGAGTTGCTGGATTTAGTTCATGTGTCTGAGCAAGTGGGTAAGCATTCCTTGCAATGTGGTTTTGATGCTGTACAGGCCTCCTCGAGGGTGGCTGCCACTAGTTCTGTTCTTCGCAGGCATGCCTGGTTAAGGGATCAGAATTTAGCTGAGCATGTTAAGACAAGGATTTTGGATGCTCCTTTACAGTCTGATGTGTTGTTTGGTTCGCCTGTGGAAGCAGTTTTAAAGAAAATGGAGGACAAAGCTAAGTCTATGCAAACTGTTAAAGATTTTTTGCAGGTTCAGCCACCGAAGTTTAGTAGAAATTGGCCTACTAAGGGGTGGACATATCCTGCTTATGATTCCCAGTCTAGGGGTTGGTCTAGACGTGGTAGGGGCAGAGCTCAAGGTTCTTTTAGGCCTAGAACAGGGAGTTCACCTGCTCAGACTTCTGGTGAGGGCAGGGGTCAGTCCTTTCGTAAACAGACCCAATGACCTGCCTTTTCAGCTGCCTGTACATTCTCGTCTGGCAGCTCCTTTGGGAGGAAGACTGTCTCTTTTCAAAGGAAATTGGGATTTAATTACTCAGGACAGATGGGTGTTGGATATCATTCACCACGGTTACAGGTTTTATTTCCATACATTGCCCCCTTTCAAAGGCATGCCAGACGTTCCTCCTCCACAAAGGAAAGAGGCTCACAAGCAAATTTCTCTGTTACTCCAAATAGGGGCCATTCAGCCAGTTCCTGTACCAGAAAGGGGCCTAGGATTTTATTCTCGCCTGTTCCTAGTACCAAAGAAGGGGAACACGTGGAGACCAATTTTGTATTTATCTATCCTCAACACTTATCTGGACATTCCCAAGTTCAAAATGTTGACGTTACAACGGCTTTTACCTCTGCTGGGCAAAGATCACTGGATGGTAACTTTAGATCTCAAGGAAGCTTACCTTCATGTGCCAATCGGACTAAGTTGCAGGAAGTATCTGCGTTTTCGAGCTGGAAATTCTCATTATCAGTTCTCTGCATTGCCCTTTGGCTTATCTACTGCGCCCAGAGTATTCACAAAGGTTCTGGCTCCAGTGATAGCTTACTTCAGGCTAAAAGGAATCCAAATTTATCCTTACTTGGGCGACTGCCTGATTCTGGCTCAAGAAAAGAAGATCTTCTACAGCATCTGGAATATGTCATAGCAGTACTAAAATGCCTAGGGTATTCTGTGACCGAAATAAAGTCCAGTCTAGTACCCTCTCAAGACATGTGCTTTCTGGGTGTGAGACTGAATACAGCAGCCCAGATGGCCTTTTAACCCCGGACAAACAAAGAATCTTTCCAGTTACTTCCATCATCTATCTCTTCAGTCCGGGCTGACTGCAAGGACAGTCCTTCAAGCCTTAGGGTTCATGGCATCTTGTATTCTGGTACTTCCCAATGCCAAACTGCATATGAGGAAGCTACAATGGTATCTCAAAAATCTGTGGACACAGCACTGCCAGGATTTGGACACTGTCATTCAAATAATACCTTGCATTCAAAAGGAATTTTTGTGGTGGGCTCAGGAATGTCACCTAAACAAGGGACTCTCTGTGACCCGGCCAGAGGCAAGTCAGATTCTAACGACAGATGCCTCAGATGTTGCTTGGGGAGCTCATCTAAATGGACAGTGGATACAAGACAAGTGGCCTGCCAGACTACAGCATCTACATATCAACATGAAAGAGATGTTAGCAGTTCAGTTTGCATTAATTGCTTTCAAGGAGTTACTTCTTCCAGGGCAGGTGTTGATTCTAACAGACAACACTACTGTCATGTGGTACATCAACAAACAAGGGGGAACACATTCTTACCCATTGTGCAGACAAGCAATGATTTTATGGGAGACTGCGCTCAGTCTGCAACTAATTCTTCAGGCAAGGTTTCTGCCGGGAGCACAGAACTCCTTAGCAGATGTATTAAGCAGACAAATCATGGATCCCCACGAGTGGAAACTGGATCTTCATGTATTTCAAACATTGACAGTGTCCTGGGGAACTCCAGACATAGATCTGTTCGCTTCTCCACTAAATCACCAGCTGCCAAAGTTTTGCACGAAAGGGTTTCATCACACAGCTTGGAAAGTGGATGCTCTCTCTTTCAGTTGGAAAAATCTTCATGTGTATGCCTTTCCACCTCTGCCTCTTCTTCCACAAGTGCTTCTAAAGGTCAGACAAGACAAGCCAAGGATGATTTTAATAGCTCCAGATTGGCCTCGGCAGCATTGGTACCCATTACTGAGGAGTCTGGTAAAGAAGCCTCCATGGCCTTTACCCTTGATTCCACACCTGTTGTCTCAGAGGGACGGTCATCTGCTCAATGTCAAGCTTCACTCTCTACATCTAACAGCCTGGCATATTCTGTTTTGAAAGACAGCAGGTCTCAGCTTCCTCAGCAAGTTTTAAATGTGATTATGGAAGCCAGAAGGCCTAGTACAAGGAAAGTGTACGCAGAAAAATGGAAGAGATTTTTGTTTTGGAGTGCAGCAAACGATTTGGAGATTACTGAGCCAAATTTGAGTGTGGCTCTTCAATATCTTACTGAGTTACTAGACAAAGGTTTGTCTTTCTCTTCCATCAAGATTCATGCTGCAGCAATTTCAGCTCACTATGATTGTGACCCACCATTGTTTTCGCATCCTTTGTTCAAGCAATTTCTTAGAGGGGCAAAGAATATAAGACCCCCACGTAGAGCTCCTACTCCTGCTTGGGATCTCAATTTTGTGTTGGAGAAACTTACTTTACAACCTTTTGAGCCTGCGGCTACTGCTGAATTGAAATACTTGTCATGGAAGACTGCTTTTTTGTTGGCTATTACTTCTGCAAGAAGGGTTTCTGAGTTGCAGGCCCTTATGGCAGTAGAGCCATTTTTGATTTTCCATAAGGATAGGGTATCATTACGTACTAATCCTTCCTTTATGCCTAAGGTGGTTTCTAGTGTGGCTTTAAACCAAACTATTCATTTGCCAACTTTCTATGCAGATCCCCAAAATAAGGGGGAAAAGATTTTACACACTTTAGATGTACATAGGCAGTTGCGTTATTATTTAAGCAGGACTAAGGTTTTCAGGCAGTCTCAGCAGTTGTTTGTTTCTTTTGCTTTGAGTTCTCAGGGCAAGCCTGTGTCTAAGCAAACTATTTCTAAGTGGATTGGGTTTTGCATTTCATTTTGTTATTCCCATCATGGCAAGGAAATTCCAGCTGGGATTAGACCTCATTCCACTAGGGCTACTGCCACTTCAACAGCATTTCTAAGGGGGGTGGCAACTAAGGATATTTTGGAGGCAGCTACTTGGAGTTCAGTGCATACTTTCTCTAAGCATTACCACCTTCCTCTCTACTCTAAATCTAGGGCTGGTTTTGCCACAGCTATTTTGCAAGGCATGTTGACAGCTCCTGCTTCCTTATGATTTGCCAGCCTCCCTTACCTCTGCTTTGGGATTCTACCCAATGGTTAGGACTGCAGCAATGTGGAATGAAGAACATAGTACAGTTTTGTACCTACCATAAATGTAGATGTTCGAGGATCCACATTGCTGCAGTCCAATTTACCCTCCCTCCTTCCCCTCTTTGTTTAGGGGTGGTGGTGTGAGTTACTATATTTTATTGTATATATTGTATATATGTTTGGTGCAGGGCTTTTTGGTGTTTTGGTTTGGGCCTTGTTTTTTCTTAGGGTCTTCTGACATCTGGGGCAAGAAAAGACTGAGGAAATGGCGTCGGTCATGCGCATTAGTACCCTGACATCCTGACGTCAGTCTAATGCGCCTTGACCGACGTCAGCCATATACTTTGGTATTCGGGCCGACTGGACAGCGGACTACCCCAATGGTTAGGACTGCAGCAATGTGGATCCTCGAACATCTACATTTATGGTAGGTACAAAACTGTACTTTCTAACTTGTCTAGGGTACATCATAAATGAAAAGAAATCCTAACTGGTACCCTCTCAAAAAAATTACATTCCTGGGTGCAAGCTTGAATACAACTGCCCAAATGTCCTACCTTACGCTAGAAAAGCAAATTCAATTGATGACTTACTTCAAACAGGTGGCCACAAAAACCCTGCTATCTGCAAGACAAATTCTGCAGGCCTTTGGGTACATGGCCTCTTGCGTTCTTCAAATTCCATATGCAAGACTGCATATGAGAAAACTTCAGTGGTACTTAAAAAGTTTATGGAGTCAGCATTGTCACAGCCTGGAAACAATGGTTCCTATTATTCATTGCCTGCAACTAGAGTTCCTATGGTGGGCAGAGGCCTGCCACCAAAACAAGGGACTGCCATTCACTCCTCCCCCTGCCGCCCAAACCTAACAACAGACGCATCAGACTATGCTTGCGGGGTTCATCTGGCAAGGAAGTACATTCAGGGCAAATGGAGCCCAAATCAAATGCACCTACATATCAATCAGAAAGAGATGCTAGCTGTACAGAATGCTCTGACAGCCTTCTAGGACTACCTTCATCCAGGACAAATACTGATAGACAGACAACACCACAGTTATGTGGTACATAAACAAGCAGGTGGGTACACATTCCTACCCTCTTTGCAGACTAGCCATGGCAGTGTGGAACACGGCCTTGACCTATCAGATACAACTACAAGCTCAATTCCTGCAAGGAAAGCTAAATTCTCTGGCAGACGAACTAAACAGAAATCTTATGGACCCACACGAATGGAAAATAGAACCACAAGTTTTCAACATGTTGACATGCAAATGGGGGAGCCCAGACATAAGAACTATCAGTTGGACAAATTCTGCACAAAAATTCATCACAAAAATGCTTGGAAAGTGGATGCGCTATCATTCAGCTGGGAAAAACCTATCAGTCTATGCTTTCCCCCCTCTGCCACTGCTCTCCAAAGTTCTACTAAAAGTCAAACAGGACAAACCAAAAATGATTCTGATTGCTCCAGACTGGCCTCGCCAACACTGGTACCCACTCCTGCGCAATGTGTCACACCTTCCTCCGTGGCACCTGCCTCAGACACCTTACCTACTGTCTCAGCAGAACTACCAAATTCTGCACACTCAGGTCCAAACTTTGAATCTTGCAGCGTGGCTAATCAACTAATTTCACCCTTGGCATCCCTCAGCAAACCAGTGATGGATGTTATTTTGGTGGCTAGAAGACCTAGTACTAGAAAATCTTAATGCTGACAAATGAAAAAGTTTCTGTGCCTGGAACCAATCACAAGGAATAAGCACAGAGATGCCCAATATTCCTCAGATTCTGCAATACTTAACTGAGATGTTTCACAAGGGCCTATCCTTTTCTTCCATAAAAATCCATGCCTCTGCCATTTCAGCTCATTACAACACAGAACTTCCCCTCTTCTCTCATCCTCTGCTAAAGCAGTATCTCAGAGGGGCTAAAATTTAAGACCTTCCTGGAGAGCATCAACTCCTGCATGGGACCTCAATTTTGTTTTGGAAAAACTCACTCTCCCTCCTTTTGAGCCAGCTGCTACTACAGACCTAAAATTTCTCTCTTGGAAAACAGCTTTCCTTTTAGCAGTCACTTCAGCTAGAAGGATTTCAGAATTACAGGCTATTATAGCAGTGGAACCTTTCATTATTTTTCATCTGGACAGGGTGGCTCTCAGGACCAATCCATCTTTCATGCCTAAGGTGGTATCCAGTGTGGCTCTTAATCAGACCAGTCATCTGCCAACTTTCTTCCCCAAACCACAGAACAAGGGTGAGCGGATTCTGCATTCATTGGATGTACACAGACAACTTAGATTCTACTTAAGCAGGACGAAATCTCTAAGAAAATCTGAACAACTATTGGTGGCATTTGCTGCAGGGGCAGAGGGAAAGGCTATTTCAAAGCAGACTATTTCCAAATGGATAAGCCATTGTATTCATTTCTGCTGTATGCACCATGCTAAACTTACCCCCAAGGGGATCAGGTCTCATTCCAACAGGGCTGCATCTACTTTTGCAGCCTTTCTCAGAGGGGTTCCTACCAGAGACATTCTAGAAGCTGCTACCTGGAGCTCGTACATTCACCAAACATTACCATTTAACTCTCTTCTCTAAATCCAGAGCTGACTTTGCCACTGCTGTCCTGCAGGGCCTTATAGCTGCTCCTATTGCTGTATAAATCCATCCTCCCAACCATAGCTTTGGGATTCTACCCAAATGTAATGACTGCAACCGTGAAACACGAAGAACATAGTACAGTTGTGTACACTTACCATAAATGTAGATGTTCGAGTGTATTCACTGTTGCAGTCCTGGTTACCCACCCTCCAGACCCCTGTTTTTCTCTTACTATACCTCTCCTTTCTTTTACTATGCTTAAAAGCCTTTTTGGGTGTATTTTCTTTTGTCTGGAGGTATATTTTTTGTGTTTTACATTATATACGTGTGTGTGTGTGTGTGTGTGTGTGTGTGTGTGTGTGTGTGTGTGTGTGTGTGTGTGTGTGTGTGTGTATGTATGTATGTATGTATATATATATATATATATATATATATATGTGTGTATATTTTTTTTTTGCTCCCCATTTGGGGGGCACCTGACATCTGGGGCAAGAAAAACTGATGTAATGGCGTTGGCTGCATGTTTTATACCCCTGACAACCTGACGTCATGGAAGAAGGGACAGCAACCAACGCAGGACCCAAGACTTTGTTAATCAGGCCGACTTAGGGTAACCTGCCAGCAGATTACCCAAATGTAATGACTGCAACAGTGAATACACTCGAACATCTACATTTATGGTAAGTGTACACAACTGTACTTTATTCACCAAGCCTGGCAATATAGCGAACCTGTTAATGGACAGATTCAGTTCCATCTTTATCCCCTCTCACCTTCAAACATCGCTAGAGCCAAGAACCCATTCTCAGAAGACCCTGATAACATTCCAGGATGCCTTTTGTAATTTCTCTAAGTCTTTTGGGTTTCTAATACCATGACGAGAATGGACTCCATTCCTAAGTCAAAGTAAGATTAAAGGTTCATGAAATTAGTATTGTTTCAGTCTTTGATGTCAGCCAGTAGTGCTCTTCGCAGCACCCGCAGTGTGCCCAGTAATGACTCCTTCTGCAGTTCATATGGAGTCACATGTATTGGTAACATATCTAAATACGATTGTAAATTATTTTTTATAAGACCCGTTAGTCCTGCTACTATTGGAACTTTCTTGGGTATCTTTCTTCCACATTGCTCTCATTTCTGCCTGCAGAAGTCACTGGGTGTGGCAATTTCAGTGATCAATGCTACTCTTGTCTTCTTTTCTTGGACCACTACATCCAGTTTTCTAGCATCTTTTGAACTGTTGGTAATGGATGATCTCATGTGATGTAGACTTTTTCGATGTTCATCGTGTTACCCTGCTGCAGTCATCACACTTGGGTTATCCTGTCGTCAGGCGGTCCCGCAGTCGGCCTGAATTCCAAAGTCTTGGTCCGGCGTCGGTTGCTGTCGCTTCTTCCCTGATGTCAGTGCACCAGGGGTATATAAGAGGCATCCGATTCCATTTTCTTCAGTCTTTCTTGCCGCGCAGTGCCCACAGCAGAAGCAGTTCGCAACTGCCGGTCGGCTGACACCTGAGATTTTCGAATCGAATTTCAGTCCGAAGTCTTCAAAGCTAAGTACCCCGTTGGGGAACCTTTTCTTGCCTCAGTCCGATGTCAGAAAAAGTTAACAATTGCATTTTTTGTGGGAAGCAAATACCTCATAAGGACTTTCATTCTTATTGTATACCTTGCCTAGGCCCAGACCACGACGTCACTGGTTGTCGGTTTTGTGCTAGGTTCAATAAGCGAACTATAAAGCGACGCTTTGATTTCGCACGACACTACTTCGGTAGGAAATTTAATTTCACTATGCCGTCGGAACAACCGACTACCGGCGTGCATAAAAAACGCAAAGATAAGGACAGGCAGCCTAGATCCAAGCCAGACTCCGAGGCCTCGACTGGCCTGGTCGCCGGTTCTCCAGTTTTCAGTGAGGCACCTACGCAGCCCCTGGCGACCGCAGAATTGGAACCCCAGACCGCTTTGGATTCTCAGAGAGTTCCAGGCAGACGCAGCCATTTTCTTTAGGCCCTACCGACAACATTGCAGAAGGAGAAGCCGGTGCTGCGGAAACACCTTCGGTTACAGAAGGTGTCTTCAGACCGACTACTCTCACCATAAAATCTTATGCTAAGCTTAAGACTCCTTTAAAACCAAAAAAGACTGCACTTCAGTCTCCAGTTCAAGGCCCCATGCCTAAGAAACAGATGCTTAAAATGGCTGAAGATTTGATCCCCCCCCCCCAGACAAAAGGCCTAGACAAGAGGAGGATTATGCCTCCTCTGATCAAGTGTCTATTTCCTCAGGCTCCTCTGAGGAACAGGATTACTCCTTTCCCCCTTATGAATATTCTGATGTTGAAGATTCTATTCCCTCAGCTTCTCCCCCTGAAGACTATTCCTTTGGGGAAACCTTACATACCATGAGGGAACATTTCCACTGGGAAGGTCAGGACTACTCCGACTCAAAGAAAAGGCTCCGAGAGTTTCTTTTACTCCCCCAGCACGGACCACTTGCTATCCCTCCAGTTTTAGACATTGTGGATGATGTTTACTTAGAATCTAGTCTAAATCCAGATTCTCTGCCTCCTGCTCCAGCCAAACCAGATAGATATTATAGAGTGCCTGACTCACACAAATTCCTTTACAAAAGCCCTGTTGCTGACCCAGAGACAATCTCCCAGGGTCCCAAAGGGGCTAAGGCTTCTATGGCTAAAAATCCTGTACCCTCTGAAAGGGACTCCAGAGCACTAGATAGGTGGGGGAAGAAGGTTTACACCTCAGCTACTCTAGCTATGAGAGCACTAAATTGTCAATTTCACATGCTGAAATACCAGCAATTCCTAATGTCTCAAATAAAACAAAGGATGAGCATGCACCCTCAACAGTCTGAATTCAAGGAGGATCTGTTGCATGCAGCTGAACAGGTGGGCAAACATACTTTACAATGTGGATTTGATTCCTTGGAAGCTTCCTGTAGAGCAGCTGTTACTGGGTCTGTTATAAGTAGGCATGCTTGGTTAAAGGAACAAACTCTGCCTGATCATGTTAAAGCAAAGTTACTAGATGCACCCTTACAGCAGGATGTCTTATTCGGGGTTAAAGCAGAAGAGGTTTTAAAGAAAATGGAGGATAAGGCAAAATCTATGCAGACGGTCAAAGATTTCTTACAGGTACAACCCCCACGCTTCAGCAGAAATTGGCCAGCAAAAAATTGGTCCTTTCCAGCTTCTGACAGACCACAGAGGGGTAAATACAGATGCCCAAGGGGCAGAGGACAAGCACAAATCCCTTACAAACCTCACCAATGGGGCACTGCAACACAGAAGGGAGGAGAAGACAGGTCCCAAATTACTAGAAGACAAACACAATGACTTACACCTCAAACTGCCAAGCAAAAATCTCTTGGCAGCTCCCTTGGAGCATTTTTTATAGACAACTGGCGCATCGTCACAAAGGACAAATGGGTCCTAGACATTATCTCACAAGGATACAGATTCCATTTCTACATCTTGCCAAGGATAAAAGGAATGCCAAACTTGCCACAAAATCAATGGGCAGAGGCACAAAAACAAATTAAAGCTCTCATGGACGTGAGAGCCATTCAGCTGGTACCTACACAGGAGCAAGTCCAAGGATTTTACTCCAGGCTCTTTCTAGTCCCCAGAAAGGACAATGCTTGGAGACCCATTCTGGGCCTTTCAATTCTAAACACCTTCTTGCAAGTACCCAAATTCAAGATGCTAACACTACAGCAGCTTCTTCCCATGTTGGGCAAGAAAGCTTGGCTAGTAACGTTGGACCTCAAGGAGGCATACCTGCATGTCTCTATCAGACAAAATTGCAGAAGATACCTCCGTTTCATTGCAGGTTCAACCCATTACCAATTCTCTGCACTGCCCTTTGGCTTATCTACTGCACCCAGGGTCTTCACAAAATGCCTGGCACCAGTAATTGCATACTGCAGACAGAGAGGAATTCAAATATACCCATACCTGGATGACTGCCTCATCCAAGCAGAAAGCAAGGACATTCTCTTACAACATCTGACTTTTGTAAAACACCTTCTAAGTTGCCTAGGGTACACAGTAAACGAAAAGAAATCAAAACTAGTGCCCTCACAAAATATGACATTCCTGGGTGCCAGCTTGAATACAACTGCCCAGATGGCTTATCTGACGCCAGACAAACAACTACAACTAACTCAATACTTCAAAATAATGGCAACAAAGACCCAACTCCCTGCAAGAAAAATTCTGCAGGCCTTGGGCTTCATGGCATCTTGCATACTACTAATACCATTTGCAAAACTGCATATGAGGAAATTACAATGGTACCTGAAAAGCGTATGGACTCAACACAGCCACAGCTTGGAAACAATGATACCTCTCATTCCCTGCCTTCAACAGGAGTTTCTATGGTGGTCACAGGCATGTCACCTCAACAAGGGTCAGCCTTTCACCTTACCCCCAGCCAGGCAAACTATGACAACAGATGCATCGGACTATGCCTGGGGGCACACATGGCAGGACGGTGCGTTCAAGGCATATGGACTGCAGATCAAAGGAATCTGCACATCAATCAAAAAGAAATGCTAGCTTTACAGAATGCTCTGATAGCCTTCAAGGACCTCTTACATCCAGGACAGCTTATAATAAGGACAGACAACACCACAGTAATGTGGTACATAAACAAACAAGGGGGTACACACTCCTACCGTCTATGCAGGCAAGCAATGACCTTGTGGAACACAGCACTGGCTTACCAAGTTCAATTACAAGCTCAATTCCTGCCAGGAAAAAAGAACACATTGGCAGATGACCTAAGCAGGAACATCATGGATACCCACGAGTGGAAACTGGATCCACAAGTATTTGCAATGATAACTCAAAAATGGGGGGTGCCCAGACATAGACCTGTTTGCCAACCCCCAAAACTATCAGCTATCAAAATTTTGCACAAGGACATTTCACAATCAAGCTTGAAAAGTGGACGCACTCTCATTCAGTTGGAAAATGCTGACAGTATATGCCTTTCCTCCATTGCCCCTTTGCACAAAGGTGCTGCTGAAAGTCAGGATGGAGAGACCTCAAATGATACTCATTGCCCTGGACTGGCCACGCCAGCACTGGTACCCACTTCTAAGGAACATGGCCCAGGGTCCACCATGGATTTTAACACAAATTCCTCATCTACTCACACAGCAAGGCAGTCAGATTCTACACAGCCAGCTCAAAACCTTAAATTTGGCTGCATGGCAAATCACCTAAGCAACCAGCCAGCCCCTCTTTCACAAGCTGTTATGGATGTCATTCTGGAGGCCAGGAGGCCCAGCACCAGGAAAGCCTACTCAGACAAATGGAAAAGATTTTGTGCCTGGAACCAAGCTAAAGGCCAAAATACCATTCAGCCGGACATGCCTCAGATTCTACAATATTTAACTGAGATGTTACACAAAGGACTTTCTTTTTCATCTATTAAAGTCCACGCCTCAGCTATTTCAGCTCACTACAACACGGATCCTCCCTTATTTTCGCATCCACTTCTAAGGCAGTATCTCAGAGGGGCAAAAAACATTAGGCCTCCCAGGAGAGCGCCAACACCAACTTGGGACCTAAATTTTGTTCTGGAATAACTTACGCTGCCACCTTTTGAGCCAGCTTTCTCAGCTGACTTAAAGTTTATATCATGGAAGACTGCCCTGCTGCTAGCAATTACTTCAGCCAGAAGAGTCTCAGCTACAGGCACTAATGGCAGTAGAGCCTTTCCTCATGTTTCATCAAGACAGAGTTTCTCTATGAACTAACCCCTCCTTTATGCCAAAGGTGGTATCCAGTGTGGCTCTAAATCAAACCATCCACTTACCCACCTTCTTTCCAAATCCACAGAACAAAGGAGAAAGACTCCTGCATTCCTTGGACATTCACAGGCAACTGCGTTACTACTTGGATAAAACTAAGGCTTTCAGAAGATCTGACCAACTTTTTGTATCCTATGCTACAGCATCACAAGGAAAGGCTATCTCAAAACAGACCATTTCCAAATGGATAGGACATTGCATACGTTTTTGCTACACCCGTCATGGAAAACCAGTTCCTGCTAGCATAAGGCCCCACTCCACCAGTGCAGCATCTCCCCCTGAAGACTATACCTTTGGGGAAACTTTACATACCATGAGAGAACATTTCCACTGGGAAGGCCAGAACTACTCTGATTCAAAGAAAAGGCTCCGAGAGTTCCTTTTACTTCCCCAGCACAGACCACTGGCTATCCCTCCAGTTTTAGACATTGTGGATGATGTTTACTTAGAATCTAGTCTAAATCCAGACTCCCTACCCTCCTGCTCCAGCTAAGCCAGACAGATACTACAGAGTATCTGACTCGTACAAATTCCTTTATAAAAGCCCTGTTGCTGACCCAGAAACAATTTCCCAGGGTCCCAAAGGGGCTAAGGCTTCTATGGCTAAAAATCCTGTACCCTCTGAAAGGGACTCCAGGGCTCTGGATAGGTGGGGTAAGAAGGTATATACCTCAGCTACTCTAGCTATGAGAGCATTAAATTGTCAGTTTCTCATGCTGAAATATCAGCAATTCCTAATGTCTCAATTAAAACAAAAGATGAGCACTCATTCTGAGCAGTCTGAATTCAAGGAAATGCAGGATCTGTTGCATGCAGCTGAACAGGTGGGCAAACATACTTTACAATGTGGATTTGATTCCTTGGAAGCTTCCTGTAGAGCAGCTGTTACTGGGTCTGTTATAAGTAGGCATGCTTGGTTAAAAGAACAAACCCTGCCTGATCATGTTAAAGCAAAATTATTGGATCCACCTTTACAGCAGGATGTTTTATTTGGTGTCAAAGCAGAAGAGGTGTTAAAGAAAATGGAGGATAAGGCAAAGTCTATGCAGACGGTCAAGGATTTTTTACAGGTACAACCCCCTCATTTCAGCAGAAATTGGCCAACTAAAAATTGGTCCTTTCCAGCTTCTGACAGACCACAGGGGCAAATACAGACACCCAAGGGGCAGAGGTCAGTCACAAGGCCCTTACAAACCTCGGCAATGGGGTGCCGCTACCCAGAAAGGAGGAGATGACCGGCCTCAAGCTACCAGAAGACAAATGCAATGACTTAACCCTCAAACTGCCAAGCAAATCTCTCTTGGCAGCTCCCTTGGGAGGAAAATTAGCACTTTTTGCAAACAACTGGCACATCATCACAAAAGACAAATGGGTCCTAGACATTGTCTCACAAGGATACAGATTCCATTTTCACACCTTGCCAAAGATAAAAGGAATGCCAAACTGCCACCAAATCAGTGGGCAGAGGCACAAAACAAATTACAGCTCTCATGGACATGAGAGCCATTCAACAAGTACCTACACAGGAGCAAGTCCAAGGATTTTACTCAAGGCTCTTTCTAGTCCCCAGAAAGGACAATGCTTGGAGACCCATTCTGGACCTCTCAATTCTAAACACCTATTTGCAAGTACCCAAATTCAGGATGCTAACACTACAGCAGCTTCTTCCCATGTTGGACAAGAAGGCTTGGCTAGTAACGTTGGACCTCAAGGAGGCATACCTGCATGTCCCTATCAGACAAAATTGCAGAAGATACCTCCGTTTCATTGCAGGTTCAACCCATTATCAATTCTCTGCACTGCCCTTTGGCTTATCTACTGTGCCCAGGGTCTTCACAAAATGCCTGGCACCAGTAATTGCATACTGCAGACAAAGAGGAATTCAAATATACCCATACCTGGACGACTGCCTTATTCAAGCAGAAAGCAAGGACATTCTTTTACAACATCTGGCGTTTGTCAAACACCTTCTAAGTTGCCTAGGGTACACAGTAAACGAAAATAAATCAAAACTAGTGCCCTCATAGAACATAATATTCCTGGGTGCCAGCTTGAATACAACGGCCCAGATGGCTCATCTCACGCCAGACGAGCAACAACAACTGACTCAATACTTCAAAATAATGGCAACAAAGGCCCAACTCCCTGCAAGAAAAATTCTGCAGGCCTTGGGATTCATGGCATCTTGCATACTACTAATACCTTTTGCAAAACTGCATATGAGGAAATTACAATGGTACCTGAAAAGCGTATGGACTCAACACAGCCACAGCTTGGAAACAATGATACCACTCATTCCTTGCCTTCAACAGGAGTTTCTATGGTGGGCACAGGCATGTCACCTCAACAAGGGTCAGCCTTTTACCTTACCCACAGCCAGGCAAACTATAACAAAAGATGCATCGGACTATGCCTGGGGAGCACACATGGCAGGACAGTGCATTCAAGGCAAATGGACTACAGATCAAAGGCATCTGCACATCAATCAAAAAGAAATGCTAGCTGTACAGAATGCCCTAACAGCTTTCAAGGACCTCTTACACCCAGGACAACTAATAATAAAGACAGACAATACCACAGTAATGTGATGCATAAACAAGCAAGGGGGTACACACTCCTACCCCCTATGCAGACAAGCAATGACCTTGTGGAACACAGCACTGACTTACCAAGTTCAATTACAAGCACAATTCCTGCCAGGAAAGACAAACACATTGGCAGACGACCTAAGCAGAAACATCATGAATCCCCACGAGTGAAAACTGGATCCACAAGTATTTGCAATGATAACTCAAAAATGGGGACGCCCAGACATAGATCTGTTTGCCAACCCCAAAAACTATCAACTTCAAAAATGTTGCACAAGGACATTCCACCCACAAGCTTGGAAAGTGGACACCCTCACATTCAGTTGGAAAACATTGACAGTGTATGCCTTCCCTCCACTACCTCTTCTAGCAAAGGTGCTTCTGAAAGTCAGATTACAGAGGCCACAAATGATACTCATTGCTCCAGACTGGCCACACCAGCACTGGTATCCAATACTAAGCAACATGGCCCACGGACCACCATGGATTCTACCACAAATCCCTCACCCAGCAAGACAGTCAGATTCTACACAGCCAGCTCAAGACTTTAAATCGGGCTGCATGGCAAATCACCTAAACAACCAGTCAACTCCTCTATCTAAAGCTGTTATGGATGTCGTTCTGGAGGCCAGGAGGCCCAGCACCAGGAAAACCTATTCAGACAAATGGAAAAGATTTTGCGCCTGGAACCAGGCTAAAGGCCAAAATCCCCATTGATCCGGACATTCCTCAGATTCTACAATGTTTAACTGAGATGTTGCACAAAGACTTTCCTTTTGGATCTATTAAGATCCACGCCTCAACGATTTCAGCTCACTACAACACGGATCTGCCTTTATTTTCACATCCACTCCTAAGACAGTACCTCAGAGGGGCCAAGAACATAAGACTGCCCAGGAGAACACCAGTACCAACTTGGGATCTCAACTTTGTTCTGGAAAAGCTTACACTGCTGCCTTTTGAACCAGCTTTCTCAGCTGATTTAAAGTTTCTATCTTGGAAAACTGTCCTGCTGCTAGCAATAACTTCAGCTAGAAGAGTCTCAGAGCTACAGGCACTAATGGCAGTGGAGCCTTTCCTCATTTTTCATCAAGACAGAGTCTCTCTATGAACTAACCCTTCCTTTATGCCAAAGGTGGTATCCAGTGTGGCCCTAAACCAAACCATTCATTTACCCACCTTTTTCCCAAACCCCCAGAACAAAGGAGAAAGACTCCCGCACTCCTTGGACATTCACAGGCAATTACGTTACTACTTGGATAAAACTAACGCTTTCAGAAAATCTGACCAGCTCTTTGTATCCTATGCTACAGCATCACAAGGGAAAGCTATCTCAAAACAGACCATTTCAAAATGGATAGGACATTGTATACATTTCTGCTACACTCATCATGGGCTCTAGACAGATGGGGGAAAAAGTATACACTTCTGCTACCTTGGCTGTAAGGGCTTTAAATTGTCAGTTTCATATGCTTAAATATCAGCAATATTTAATGTCACTACTTAAACAGAAATTGTTGACAAATACTGAATGTTCCGAGAACAAGGAATTGCAGGATTTATTGCATACAGCTGAACAAGTGGGAAAGCATACTTTGCAATGTGGTTATGATTCACTGGAGGCCTCGTGCAGGGCCGCTGTCTAAGGTTCTGTTATTAGAAGGCATGCTTGGTTAAAGGAACATAATATGCCTGATCGTGTTAAAGCAAAATTATTAGATGCACCATTGCAGCATGATACTTTGGTACTAAAACAGAAGAGGTTTTGAAAAAAATGGAGGATAAAGCAAAATCCATGCAGACAGTCAAGGATTTCTTACAGGTACAGTCACCCAGGTTTAGCAGGAACTGGCCTTCTAAAAATTGGTCCTTTCCAGTGTCAGACAGATCACAGAGAGGCAGATTCAGGCATCCCAGAGGCAGATCTCAGCCCCAAGGCTCATACAGGCCTAAACAGTGGGGTGCTCCTACCTCCAAAAGCGGAGAAGACAAATTGCAACCTTACAAAGGAAACAGTCCCAATGACTTTCCTTTGCCAGATCCAAGCCCTTTTCTTTTGTCAGCCCCCTTAGGGGGGAAACTAGCACTTTTTTCATCAAATTGGCAAATGATTACCCAGGACAAATGGGTTCTGAACATAGTGTCCCAAGGTTACAGGTTCCACCTTCACACTCTACCAAGGTCAAAAGGTATGCCAGAAATGCCACACAATCAATGGGCAGAGGCGCAAAAACTAATTACAGCCCTCATGGACATGAGGGCCATTCAGCAAGTACCACAACAAGAGCAGGGGCAAGGATTTTACTCCAGACTTTTCCTAGTACCCAGGAAGGACAGAACCTGGAGGCCAATACTGGACCTGTCTATACTAAATATGTTTCTGGAAGTTCCAAAATTCAGGATGTTGACTCTACAGCAGCTACTGCCCATGCTGGGCAAGAAGGCTTGGCTCGTAACTTTGGACCTAAAAGAGGCCATACCTGCATGTCCCAATCAGACAGTCTTGCAGAAGATACCTCAGATTCATAGCTGGCTCAATGCATTACCAATTCTCTGCACTGCCCTTTGGCTTATCTACTGTGCCTAGGGTCTTCACAAAGTGCCTGGCACCAGTAATTACATTTTGCAGACAAAGAGGAATTCAGATATATCCCTACTTGGACGACTGCCTAATTCAAGCACAGAACAAAGACATTCTTCTAAAGCATCTGGCGTTTGTAAAAAGATTACTAACTGGCCTAGGGTACACAGTAAACGAAAATAAATCAAAACTAGTGCCCTCTCAAGAGATAATATTCCTGAGTGCAAGCTTAATACAACTGTCCAGATGGCTTATCTCATGCCAGACAAACAAAAGCAACTGACTTCTTACTTCAAGAAATTGGCAACAAAAACCCACTTATCTGCAAGGAAAATCCTGCAGGCCCTGGGTTTCATGGCATCCTGCATTCTACTAATTCCATATGCCAGACTGCATATGAGGAAACTACAGTGGTATCTAAAATTTGTTTGGACTCAGCATTGCCACAGCTTGGAGACAGTAATTGCACTCATTCCCTGCCTACAACAGGAGTTTCGATGGTGAGCAGAAGCCTGTCACCACAACAAAGGTCTGCCATTCAGTTTACCCACAGCCAGACAGACTGACAATGGATGCATCGGATTATGCCTGGGGGGCCCATATGGCAGGAAAATGTATCCAGGGCACATGGCCTGCAAACCAGATGCATCTTCACATCACATCAATCAAAAAGAGATGCTAGCTGTTCAAAATGCCCTGACAGCTTTCAAGGACCTGCTTCATCCAGGACAACTACTGATAAAGACAGACAATACTACGGTCATGTGGTACATAAACAGAGAGGGAGGTACACATTCCTACTCTCTGCAGACAAGCAATGACCTTATGGGACACAGCATTGGCTTTTCAGATTCACCTGCAAGCACAATTCCTGCCAGGAAAAACAAATACTCTGGCAGACGAACTAAGCAGAAACCTTATGGATCCCCACGAATGGAAACTGGATCCACAAGTCTTCAGCATGATAATAAGGAAATGGGGATGCCCAGACATAGATCTATTTGCCTCCCCTCACAACTGCCAATTGCAGAGATTTTGCACAAGGATTTATCGCAAGCAAGCATGGAAATTGGACGCCCTATTCTTCAGCTGGAAAAATCTAACAGTATATGCCTTTCCTCCACTGCCTCTCCTTCCCAGGGTACTCCTAAAGGTCAGACAAGAGAAGCCAAAAATGATACTGATTGCACCAGACTGGCCACGCCAGCACTGGTACCCAATCCTGAAGAGCTTGTCTCAAGGTCCAGCATGGATATTGCCTCAAACTTCTCACTTGCTGACCCAACAAAACAATCAGATCCTACACAGCCAAATCAGGACCTTAAATCTGGCAGCATGGCGGATAATGTAACCATTCAGAACACTCCTCTTTCAAAAGCTGTTATGGATGTTATCTTGGAGGCAAGGAGGCCCAGTACCAGAAAATCTTATGTAGAAAAATGGAAGAGATTCTGTGCTTGGAACCAGGAACAAGGCATTGACACGTGTGTACCAAATATACCTCAGATTTTACAATACCTAACTGAGATGCTGAACAAAGGCCTTTCTTTCTCATCAATTAAGATTCATGCCTCTGCCATTTCAGCCCATTACAATACAGAACCACCTATTTTTTCTCATCCTTTAATAAGGCAGTACCTCAGAGGGGACAAAAACATTAGGCCTCCAAGGAGAGCACCATTTCCGGCCTGGGACCTAAATTATGTTTTGGAAAAACTCACACTGCCTCCTTTCGAGCCAGCTTCAACATCAGATATAACATTTTTATCCTGGAAAACAGCTCTACTCTTAGCAATAATCTCTGCAAGGCGAGTTTCGGAGTTACAAGCACTCATGGCTGTGGAACCTTTTCTAATTTTTCATCCAGACAGGGTTTCTCTGAGGACAAACCCTACATTCATGCCTAAGGTGGTATCCAGTGTGGCCCTCAACCAAACCATTCACTTGCCTACCTTTTATCCAAATCCACAGAACAAGGGTGAGAAAATTCTGCATTCTTTGGACATGCACAGGCAGTTACATTTCTACTTGGACAGAACTAAACCTTTCAGAAAAACCGAGCAACTTTTAGTGTCATATGCTGCAGGATCACAAGGAAAGGCTATCTCAAAACAGACTATTTCTAAATGGATAGGCCATTGCATCCGTTTCTGCTATTTTCAACATGGCAAATCAGTGCCTAAAGGCATTAGGCCTCATTCCACCAGAGCAGCAACCACTTCAGCAGCCTTCCTCAGAGGAGTACCAACCAAAGATATCTTCGAGGCTGCAACTTGGAGTTCAGTGCATACTTTCACCAAGCACTACCACTTACGTCTTTACTCTAAGTCCAGAGCAGGCTTTGCCATTGCAGTTCTGCAGGGCCTCATAGTCTCTCCTAATCCTATTTAGCCCAGCCACCCATCCTCAGCTTTGGGATTCTACCCAAGAGTAATGACTGCAACAGTGAAACACGATGAACATAGTACCATAAATGTAGATATTCGAGTGTATTCACTGTTGCAGTCTAGGTTACCCACCCACCATCCCCCTTCTCTTTGCTGGGACTTTTCTGCATTTCTCAATCCTATACAACCTATTTGGTGTATTTGCTTGTAGACAAAGGGAATGTTATTTTTGTGCATGTATTTTTATTGGCATATTTTTTCAGCCTACCAGTTTGGGGGCACCTGACATCTAGGGCAAGAAAAACTGAAGAAAATGGCGTTGGCTGCATCTTTTATACCCCTGGCGCACTGACGTCAGGGAAGAGGCGACAGCAACTGACGCTGGACCTAGACTTTGGAATTCTGGCCGACTGAGGGTAGCCTGCCAGCAGGATATAACCCAAGAGTAATGACTGCAACAGTTAATACACTCGAACATCTACATTTATGGTAGGTACACAACTGTACTTTTTTCCACCTGTGCTGAAATTTTTAATTTGTTATTTGGGATAGTGCATGATGGATCCTGGTCTGTTCTAATACTGCACACTGCTTTTATCACATCTACTTTCTTAGTATTTTTGTTGATCTGTTCCCTCCTGTATAGTCTTCTAACAGTGACACTTCTTGTCTTAATTGCTTTATATTCTTCTCTATTCGATACTTCCATGATGGTATTAGATTTCCTCCCCTTCCTTTGCCTCACTACCCTGTGCTCTTGTGGTAGAACTTTATCAGTTATTAATTTAGCTGCACAGTAACATATTCTGGGGTCTGTATTATAACCTCGAAGGTTTAATACTTCGAATGCATAAAGATCGAACTTTATGCATCAAAGTCTTAAACCATTGAACGGTTATAAAAAACGAAAACAAAAAAAATTAGTGTTTACGCAGGGGGCAAGCCCCCCCCTGCCCCCCCCCCCACTACTTAAATAGACCAACTCCCGAGATCGCACAACATTGAAGTAAATGGGAATCTTCCCTTACGGAGATTTCCGTTTAAACATTCGATATGCGCTTTCGGTAATCTCGTGTCGACAATATTGTGTTCATATTGTCAGACTTCGAGATTCTGATATAGACCCCATATTCTGTTTACTTCTGTTGTATCACACAGATCTCTGTGGACAGTCCTAATTACTGTGTTCATTTGTTTTATCAGACTTATGACTTTTGGGGTTTTATTGACCTTCTGCAGTCTATTTCTTTCATTGATTTTAATGTATGCATTCCGAATAGTCTGAAATATGACTTTTCAGGACCCCTGGAGTCGTTATTTAACTATAGTCGTAAAACAGGCTTTGTGCCATGTGAATGGGCGATTGCAACAGTCATCCCCCTATGTAAGGTAGTCTTAACCAGTCTTATTTGCAAAACCATGGAAAGACTCCTCATGGAAATTATTAACAAGGACATAGATCTCTAGATCTAGACACTGGGTCCATCTTTGACTTTGTCAAAGGAAGATTGTGCTTACTGGATGTAGTGGACTTCTTTGAAAAGGCCACTGAGGCAGTGAATGAGGGGAAAATGGCATACTGCTTACCAAGATCAGGCCAACACATTCGGTACAGTAGCCCACTCGGGCATTGTCAACAAACTTGCAGAACTAGGTATAAACTCCTTTATAACATCCTGAATAGCTAGTTGGCTCACTGATAGGACCCAGGAAGTTAAGTTAAAATTGATGAGGCCACCTCCACAAAGAGATTGGCCACCAGTGGAGACCCCCAGGGCTGTGTGCTAGGCCCACTCCTTTTTGGCATGTGCTTCTCTGATGTCAAAGCCTAGGTCAGAGGCCTTTGGCTAATGAAGTTTGCAGGTGATTGCAAACTAGGAGCAGTCATTAAATCCCCCCAAGATGAGAGTACCAAGAAATGCATTATACTACCTTTTGGGAAGTCTGCCTCCTTGGGTAACTGTGTCATCAGTAAAAGACCTTTGAAGGTTGATTGACTAGTCAGATATCTGAGAACTCATGCAGATAGTAATTTAGCTGTCAGCTAACATTTGTCCAAAGGGGGTAGGAAAATCCTTCTGTGTTGCTCAACTAGTAAGCAAGGGCGTGGCATGTAGGTCCAGAGAGGTCATCTCATCACTGTACACGGCCCTCATCAGGCCCATCATAGAGTATAATGCCACCTTTGGTATGTGCCAAACCAGACGTGCAGCAACTGGAACATCCACAGACATTCCTTACAAAAAGAATACAGGGAGTAAACACAATGACCTTCGCTGATCAACTCAAAGTTCTGTCTCTGTACTCTGTATCATACAGACTTCTGAGACGTAATCTTTACCTGGCATACAAGGCATCCCTGGACTCTGTTTTGATGAATCTTTTGCACACCCGCAAAGTAAAATGCATAAGAGCAACTAGAGTAAAAGACCTAAATTTTGCTTACAACTTAAAAAGGTCATGTTGGAGAGACCGATATGGTTCTCAGATAATTCCCATTCTCTGAAACAGGCTGTCTATCCATGTGAAGCAGAGTTCCTCCCTATCCCCTACCCCTGTTAAAGTACAGCTTGGACCAATGGACAGGTAATATGATCTTCAACCCTGGTCTGGCTCCTATGTCTCTGATGGCCAGAGACAGTTAGTAGATAATCCCCTATAAATCAAATTTATGGATCACATTTGGTTTGCATGGCTAGGCTTTTAAGGGCCCTTGTGGTCATTACCCAAGTTTCATAGGTTCATAGCTGTATACAAGGCTAACAGTCCATTGCTAGAACGGTTGGGCCTCATGCTGCAGTACTCAGCCCAGTGCATCTTATAGTTCATTCAGACTTTGGTGTCAGTCTTGGTACTGAGTCAGCATCCATCATTGCTGCATTACACTCTGTGCCCATCAGTGAGGTCAGTGTTGTCTACATCATTGGAAAAGCCTTTCACTTAGCTTAAAAACTCTGCAGCCTGTCACACAGGACATACAATCCTAGGGCCTTCTGTAGCTCCCCAGGCCAGTGTTAGCCTAGAAATGGCAGTATATTGGAGCCCCCCCCCCCAAAGGAAAAAAAAACATTCTTAGTAAGTCTTTGTGTAAATGAGAACACATTGATTCTCCCAATGAATTACCCACAGATGATACTAATCCGATTCCTCAGTGTTTCCTGTGATACATCAGAAAGTTGGGTGTGCAGGTGACCCCCTAGTTTATTTTAAGGTGACACTGCAGAAAGCCATCAGGTCAAGTCAGAAAACCTCCTTGGTGTCCTGTCCTGTGCTGTGTGTTTTGAAAGTAGACACAAATGTCATGTAGTATTCTAATACAGAAGTTCCTGTGCCAAATTACATGCACCAGAATATCACCTACTTGCCAGTTAAACCCGTGAAGGACAAATTATTGTACCAATTAGAAGTGGTTTTGGTGATGGTAAATCTTGTGATCATTTCTTAGTGTGGCTAAAGGTTCAGCCAGGGCCACACGATCCAGCATGTGTCTCTACTTTGCTAATTTTGCTGAGGACACAGAATCGACCGTTATAAAAATTTCTTTATAATGTCTGCTACTTTTCTTTTTACTGGGGTAGGACAACTGGTTGGGCTAGGGACTGGAACAGGAGAGGAAATAGAATTTTGTAATTCCTGTATTCAACTATCCTATTCTAGCTGTCATTGTTTATGGATCTCTGTGCAAAAAAAATGGAGAGATAGTTGATCCCTGGGCATATCCAGACAGAAACCTCCTCCTGCTTATTTGCAAAGGTAAAAACACCCCCAACACCTGTTCAAGAGATCTTAAATTCCACCGAAGCGTAAGTAAGACTTGGTAGCGAGAAAAATATATATCCCAGAGAATTCCTCTTTTATGGAACAGACTTCCTTTAGATGTAAAGCAAATTAGCTCACTTAACCTTGGATGAATGGATGGTTAGTCATAAGTACACCTAGGTCTGGCACCTCAAGCCTTCATTGAAAGAGGATGAAAGTACATGTAAACTAGTCTTGTAAGTGGGTACCTACAATTTGGATATTTTGGCTAGACCAGTAATGGTCCTCTGGATCAACAGCCTAGTATTGAACTCTGAACCTATAACGTTGTTTGGGCCCTAAGTTTAGGCTCATCTGGAAAATTATGGAGAAGGAAGGCAAAAAAACTTTTGGTATAACTGTTAAGTTTCAACCACTTTGGTATCCCTTTTTATGGCTACACAGGATCCCTTTCCTGGTATTGTTTATGCAATGACAGCAACCAGAAAAACAACAGTCTGTAGAGAACCGTAATTGCTAGGGAATTTTTTGTTCAGAGCACAGACCCAGAGAGAGGCGTTCTTGGAAATGTTTAGAGAGCCATGGACCTCCTATAGTTGGTCAGCAGCAGCACTAACTTGTTGACTAGTTTACACCTTTGTGGAGGTGGTCAGGGGTAGGCTGTCTCTCCATCTTTTGTGGATGTGGTCAGGGGTAGGCTGTCTCTCCATCTTTTGGCAGAGAAGTCTATAGCCCATGACAGCCAGAACAAGATGGTTGAATCAAGGAGTTAGCAAATTCAATTCTATACAGCTCCAGTTCTTGCCCCCCCCCCTTGCCAATTGTCCCACCCCACCAGACCAAAAAAGGTCTGTATTTTACTCCAGGATCTTTTTAGTATCAAAAAAGACAAGGGGCCTACAGCTAATGTTAGATCTGAGTAGTCTAAATACCATAATCCCTGAATAAGTTTTCTGCATAGTAGAAAGAGACTTGATGTGCTCTTTGAAACCTCTGCTTCAGAGTTGCAAAGAAATCGAGGAGGATTCTACATATCTGAGTTGGAGACTATCCTTTTTAGTTCTATTATTTGGCCATTTCTAGCTCTCAGGATTTTTCCAAATGGTTGTCTGTGCTAGCAACTCAACAAAGACTGCAGGGAGCCAATATGTTTTGGATGATTGGCTCCTAGCTGCCCAATCCATTCAGGATCTTGTATCAGTGAGGGAATGTTTTATCACAACTCCTCCAATTTCTGTAAATAATTCTGAATTTGGAAAAATCGATACAACACATAAGGGTGTTAGTGAAGTCCTCCAAAGCTAACTTGGAGTCCAAATTGGCCACATCTACTAAAAACGTCATAAGGCCTTCTTCACATACGTTCGCAGTCTGAGGGGAATCACCCAAATCTGCTCAGAACTGATGGTCAAGGACACCACATACACAAATGCAGTAGATATAGCCAACCTGCTGGCAGACAGGTTCAGAGAAAACTTCACCCCTCTGTCCTCACCATCAGTAATCCAGGATATCCCCAGCACCTGCCCTCCATCCCGTATCTCTAGGGAACAGTTCATTACCACCCTCTCAAAAGCTAAAAAGACAACTTCCATGGGACCCAATAACATCCCAGGCTGCATCCTGCATCAGTTGAGGCAAGAACTCACAGCACGATTAGGCACCCTGTTCAACCTAAGCCTGAGTACCGGTTTTATCCCAGCCGAGTGAAGGTGGAGCATCCACTAATCCAGGCAGTTATAGACCCATCAACCTAACTAACCTGATTTGCAAGGCCAAGGAATGCATTGTCATGGACCACATTAACAAGGACTTTGGCATCCTCCAAACGATTGATCCCACACAATTTGGTTTTGTCAAGGGGAGATCATGCCTGTTAAATTTGGTAGACTTCTTTGAGTCCGTCACCAAAGCCATGGACGAGGGGAAGACTGTGCACGCCACCTACCTTGACCTGGCCAAGGCTTTCGACACCATTCCCCACTCAGGCATAATAGATAAAGTATCCCAGCTTGGTGTAAATCCATATGTGACCAGATGGGTAGCTAACTGGTTCACTGATAGAACTCTTTCAGCCAAAGTAGGGGAGGCCACCTCAAGTAGTAGACCCTTAATGAGCAGCGTACCCAGGGATCCGTCTTGGGGCCCCTACTCTTTGGGATATACTTCCCCCGAGGTGCAAGCCAAAATCAGAGGTCTATGGCTGACCAGTTTTGCAGACAACTGCAACTTGGACGCTGTCATCAGCTCCCCTAGTGATGTAGACATACTACAAGAGGGTCTCATCCAGACAAATGACTGGTGCCAGAAACATGGCCTCAAACTAAACGCAAAAAATGCATCATCCCCTTTGGGGTGAGTGACATCTCCGCAAATTATCACATTAATAACAATGTCCTAAGCATGCAAGCAGTTGTGAGGGACTTGGGCACCCAAGTTGACAGCAGTCTAACTTTTGACCACCATGTTGCCTCCATTGTACAGAGAGATTTCTACATGGCTCACCTCATTAGTAGGGGTATTTCTTCCAGGAACAAGGAAGTCATAACTTCCCTGTATTCCTCCCTTATCAGGCCCATCATTGAGTGTAATGCCCCTTTCGACATGTACCTCGTGAAGCACATGCAGCAGCTAGTGAGACCACAGAGTTTCCTGACCAGGAGAATCCAGGGCTTCAAAATTCTATCCTACACAGATAGGCTAAAAGCCCTGTCCCTCTACTCCATCTCATACAGACTTCTCAGAGGTGATCTGTGTCTGGCATACAGAGCGATCTCTGACCCCACCTTGATGAAATTGCTGCATGTCCGGAAGTCAAACTCCACTTGCATGACCTGCACGCAAAACCTCAACTTTGTCTGCGACATCAGTAGGACTTGCTGGCAGAACAGATGCATCTCCCAGAGACTCCCCCATCTGTGGAATAGACTCCCTCTCCACGTCGCTCTTTAAGAAGAACCTGGATGACTGGATGGGAAATAGAAAATACACCCCTGGGATTCCACCTGTGTCCCTGCCGGACAAAGGCATCGGGTGTTGACTTGTGGGAACATGGACTAATTTATTGGCTAGGCTTATAAGGGCCTGTAGCCTAGTAATTTGCTATGATCCTATGAACCAACGTTCTTAGGATACAGTCTGGAAGTCATGGAAAGTGCTACTCCATGTGGAAGGAATCCAGTCATTTAAAGGTGAGGTTTCCTTTCTCACATTAATGAAGGTTGCAGTACATCTTTGCCTCACGTTGATGGGACTTATGGCGGCTACCATTCCTATGGTTCTTCATGCGATACACCACTTGTGAATCCTCTAGAAGGTTGTTTGGGTCTACATGTCTCAAGAGTGTGGTTTCTTTTTTGTCATCAGGTACATGCATCTGAGCCAGGCATGTGTCACTTACTGTGTTAGATGGATCTGGGCAGTTTCTTCCCATGCAGTCCTTTTCATCTACCCATTTTCTTGTTGACATTCACCATGGATGCGATAGCCCAAGGGTGGGGGTGGCATTTCATTGGGCAGAAAGTCCAGGGTGTCTAGATGTCTTCAAAACTATCCATTTTTATCAACATACTGGCAATGGTAACAGTTATTTTGGCTTTGAGTCTTTATAGGACTTGGTTGTGTCCAAGAGTTGTCACCATAGAGTTGGAGAACATGGAAATCATAAGATACATCAGCTGGAATGAGGGAAAACTCAATTATATCCCTTATGCTGGAATGCTGTGATACTATGTGAATAAAGACACATTCAGCAACCAAGTTCTAGTGGCAGTCCACATCCCTGAGGAGTCCAGTTCACTCATAGATGACCTCAAAAGATGCTTATTTTTGGCCCCAAGAATGGTCCCTCATCTTCTTGGTGGCTCTGAAATTTTTCTTGTGGGATAGAGAAAGCTATATGTTGTGCAACTGTTTTGCCTTCCCAACCTGCAAGAAGTACAGCATCCTTTTCTGTCTCCTTCTATCATCACGAGAACCAGAAAGGATACTGTTGTGTACAGGTGGCCACCTGTTGTGTCTCATATATACTTTTTTTCTGGTTTCACTAATGACAAACGTCATTGAGAAGGCAAGTGTCATTGCTGCATATTGGTCTCTGCAGTTTGTTTCCTCTGCTGCTGTCTCATCCTCTTGGGAAGCTCCTCTTCTTAAAACTCCCAAGAACTCTACTGTATCCACCCATTAGGTAAGCCACACCTAGTCATTTACTCACTGGGACTGGTCACTTGGCTGCTGCACTTCAGTAGTTTTCATTAATTTCTCCTTCTTTGGTTGGGTGGTTAAGAGTCTGCTTTCCCTTCATTAATCCGGTACGAAAACATAAGGGAACTAGTAACTAGACTCCCCCTCCCCCTAAACACACAGATACAAGCACACTCAAACCCAGAGAGAGACACACACACACACACACACACACACACACACACACACACACACACACACTGGAAATAACGCCGAAGAATTGAATCCCTTCTCTGCTCCTCTTTCTGCAGCTGTGGACCAACATGTTCCTATTTGTTGAATCCTGGATCTGAAGTAGTTGACTTCATTTGATCTTAAACCTGTGGGTTTCGGATCTGAATCAGATTCAACACTGCCGCATTTTCCAGCTACTGATCCAAGCTCCTCCCCTTATCCATAATGCCTCATGTCTCCTTCCTCCCTTCAGATCTTGTTTGCTTCTAATGAAGCAACAAGTGTGGTCTGAGCTGTTGGCATTAGTGGTGTCTTTGTGAGTAAATTTTTTGATAATCTTCTCTCAAATTTCTTTTCCCCGCAACAGTCGTTGGTCCAAAAAAAGGTTTCTTTCCCGCTCCTTTTTTCTATCTTTTCTATTGTGTGTGTGTGTCCGTATAACTCTTTCTCTGATTCGACCTTTGGTTTTAGAGTCCTTGGATCCAAGGACCCTCTGGGTCGAGGGGTCAGCGCCGATGGTTCCATGCACTTCGACACCAGCCGTTGCCTTGAGCATGTCGGATCCGAGCTCTCAGAGCCATAGTCTTGGGGTTGGATCCGAGGAGGTGCTGGCAGCTCTGAGCATTTAGGAGTGCAGTATGCCTTTCGGTATCTCAGCTCCTAGACCCTCAGCTCTGACTCCCCTGTCGGGTCAGGGGGGGCGGCCCCCACCGGTACCTCCCAGGAGGTTTGTTCCCCTTCAACCTTTGACGTGGTGGAGAGGGTTCTGTCGGTATCGAGACCCTTGACCATCTCGTCCTCGGACTCCATCCAGACCCCCTCAGCTTTTTGTGCGGTCCCGACCTTTTTGCCATCTCGGGGACAGCCTGTGACCATTCTGCCTCAGGAGGCTCCCCCACGGGAACAACAGGAAGTTTGTGAGTCCTCTCCAGAGAGTCCCACTGAGGAGGTCCCTCACAAACGGATGTGTAAGAGGAGGCACTTGGACTCTCCGCCAGAGTCCCTCACCGAAACCACTGACTTGGAGGAGGGAGAAGGTTCCCCAAGGTCACCCCCACCGAAGATGTCTCCTTTGAAGACATTGTGGGTCTGCCTGAAACCAACATCGTATGAGTCAGTGTTCCTGGAGACGTTCTGCATGGGCCCATCTACTTCTTGGGTGTCCCCTCCTGCGGATCCTTTAGTGGACCTTATAATGTCTAGGGCATGGAAGGAACCAGACACCATGGAGCCTATCCCTAAGCACCCTGACAAGGTGTTGAGTCCTCATCAGACAGGAAGTGCTGGAATAAGGGGTCCCCAGTGGATGCTGTGGTTGTGGCAGCCGCCACCAAGAAGGAGCTCGCACAGGAGAGCTCCACGGTTCACCCTTCTGATCGAGAATCAAGGGCGATGGACCATTTTGGGAAGCAGGTGTATGCTTCAGCGACCTTCTCGGTAAGGGGGCTGAACTACATGGCACACATCATTCGATTAAAGCAAGACTTGGTCAAGGAAGTTGCTGAGTCGAACCCAGACTCCATGTCGGCGAAGGACAAAAAGACATTCCCTGCTCGAATGGCCACTCTTAAAGCAGTTTCGAATACGCCCATGCGCCTGCTCTCCCACACTATGGAGGGAGCCACTGGGACGGGCATTGCCATCAGATGCCACACCTGGCTCCAGCTTTGTCAATTCTCAGAACTCTTTTAAGGGGTCATTCACAAATGCCCCTTACGATGGTTCTTCTCTTTTTGGGAAATCCATTAGAGAGACACTGGTCCAGAGTGAGAAGGATGGGAAGACACTGTCTGCTGTTGGGATCAGCTTCTCCTCCCTTCAAAGATCCTTTTCCAGGAATCAGCGAGGGACGAAGAAGATGTGGTTCCAGAATTCTCAGGCATTTTCCCAGTACACTCGGGACTCGCCTTCCCCAGAGGCAGAGGGGGTTATGACAGACGCCGCCCTAGAGGCAGAGAGGATCCTAGAAACTTAAGTCCCGAGAACCCTTCTCGGAGAAACCCGAGCAGCAGCCATGAAGGGTTGCCCGACTGCTAGTCTCTGGAGGCAGTTGGGGGTCACCTATTGCTACACCCAATGGCATGGGAGTCCATTACGATAGATCGATAGGTGTTACAGATTATATCCAGAGGATATTTCATCCCGTTCAAAGAACCACTACGTCCAAAGAAACACCTCCCAGACGTCCCACCCGCGCAAAGGGAGGAAGCAGCACTAGAAATAAAGCTGCTAAAGAAACTGGTCATCCAACCTGTCCCCCAGACTAATTTGGATCAGGCATTTACTTCAGGTTCTTTTTAGTGCCAAAGAAAATGGGGGACCTCAGACCTATCCTGGATCTGTGCACCTTGAAACCTGTCTGTAACCAAAACACTCTTCTATCCATCCTGCCCTGTCTGCAGGCGAACGATTGGATGTGCTCAATAGTATGCACCCTGGAGGTCTATCATATCAAGATGGACAGGCACTCTCGGAGATTCCTCCGCTTATTGCTAGGGGCCAGTCATTATCAGATGTTCATCGTGCATACAGCTGCAGTCATAACAGATGGGTTTTCCTGCCGTCAGGTGGGTCCTCTGTCGGCCGAATTCCAAAGTCTAGGTCCGGCGTCGGATGTCGTCGCTTCTTCCCTGACGTCAGTGCGACAGGGGTATAAAAGAACCAGCTGACGCCATTTTCTTCAGTCTTTCTTGCCGCGCGGTGCCCGAAGCAGAAGCAGTTCGCAAGTGCCGGTCGGCCAGCTCCTGAGATTACGAATATTTTTCAACCGAAGACTTCTTGAAAGCTAAGTACCCGTTGAAACTTTTCTTGCCTCAGACCGATGTCAGACAAAGTTAATAATTGCATTTCATGTGGGAAGCAAATACCGCATAAGGATTTCCATTCCCTCTGCATTCCTTGCTTAGGCCCAGACCACGACGTCTCGGCCTGTCGTTTTTGTGCTACATTCAACAGATGCACTATTAAGTGTCGGGCGGAGTTCGCCCAACACTATTTTGGCAAAAAGTTTAATTACATTATGTCGTTGGATACTCCGACTCCAGTTTTGAGTAAAAGACGCAAAGATAAGGACCGACATACGAGGTCCGCGACTTCTACCGACACCACGCTAAAGCCGACTACAGGTGCTCCGGTTCTCAGCGAGGCGCCTACGCAGCCCCTGACTACCGATGACACTTCATTAGCGGTGTCTTCTGTGCCCGAGGTCGCAGGCTCTTCAGCCCACACCCCGACTACAGATACCGAAGCCACTCTTGGCGGGGAAGCTCAGAGTTTAGACAGGCCTGCCACCTCTCAAGGTGTCTTCAGGCCTTCTTCTTCTTTTTCCATTAAGGCTTTCACTAAATCTAAAGCAGCCATGCATACTAAAAGACAAGCTCCACAGGGCCCCTCTCAAGGTCCCATGCCTAAAAAGCAGATGCTCAAAATGGCTGAGGATTTGATTACTCTTATCAGGGGTTCTCAACCCCCCTCAGACAAAAGGCCCAGAGTGGAGGAAGAATACCCTTCCTCGGACCAGGCCTCCATTACTTCAGAACATTCTGAGGACCAGGAACATTCATACTCCCCTTTTGAAGATTCTGATGCAGAGGAGTCCATTCCCTCTGTCTCCCCTGAGGATTACTCCTTTGGGGAAACCTTGCATACCTTGAGGGAACACTTCCACTGGGAAGGCCAAGAGTACTCAGACTCCAAGAAAAGGCTCAGGGATTTCCTCTTGCTCCCTCAGCACAGGCCTCTGGCTATCCCTCCTGTCTTAGACATACTAGATGATGTGTATTCAGAGGCCAGCCTTAACCCAGATTCTTTACCTCCAGCTCCAGTCAAGCCTGACAGGTATTACCGGGTTCCTGATTCACACCAATTCCTATACAAAAGCCATGCGGCTGACCCAGAAACTATTTCACAGGGTCCCAAGGGAATTAAGGCCTCCACTGCCAAAAATCCTTTACCTTCAGAGAGAGATTCCAGGGCTTTAGAAAGGTGGGGGAAAAAGGTATACACCTCGGCCACCTTAACCATGAGGGCATTAAACTGTCAGTTCCATGTGTTAAAGTATCAACAGTTTTTGTTATCTCAGTTGAAAAGCAAAATGTCACAACTTGAACAACCAGACTTGAAGGAGTTGCAGGATTTGTTGCATAGTGCAGAGCAAGTGGGTAAACATACCTTGCAATGTGGTTTTGATGCTTTAGAGGCCTCATGTAGAGCTGCTGTTACAGGATCAGTCATACGTAGACATGCTTGGCTCAAAGAGCAAACCTTACCAGATCATGTCAAAGCTAAATTACTAGATGCACCTCTTCAAAAAGATGAATTGTTTGGTGTTAAAGCTGAGGAGGTATTAAAGAAAATGGAGGAAAAGGCAAAATCAATGCAAACAGTGAAAGATTTCCTACAGGTACAACCTCCACGTTTCAGTAGAAATTGGCCTTCAAATAATTGGTCCTTTCCAGCCACGGACAGACCTCAAAGAGGTAGATACAGGCGCCCGAGGGGTAGAGGACAATCTCAAGGATCATTTAGAGGCAGACATTGGCAAGCACCTACACCAAGAGGTGGTGAGGATAGTTCACAGCCATTCAGAAAGCAGAGCCAATGACTTTCCCCTTTGCATGCCAAGCAAGGCTCAAATGGCAGCACCTTTAGGCGGAAAACTGGCATTATTTTCGAAAAATTGGCATATTGTCACAAAAGACAAATGGATCCTGGACATTATAGACAGAGGCTACAGATTCCACTTTCACACCCTTCCAAAAATGAGAGGCATGCCAAACCTGCCACACAATCAAAGGGCAGAGGCACAAAAACAAATTTCAGATCTCATGGACATGAAAGCTATTCAAGAGGTACCTGCACAAGAACAGGGTCAAGGTTTTTACTCCAGACTATTCCTGGTACCAAGGAAGGGAAAAGATTGGAGACCTATTTTGCACCTATCAATCCTAAACACATTTTTACTCGTGCCAAAATTCAAGATGCTCACATTACAGCAGCTTCTTTCCATGCTGGGCAAGGAGTCTTGGCTGGTAACATTGGACCTCAAGGAGGCATACCTGCATGTCCCAATCAGACAAGATTGCAGAAGATACCGCAGATTTCTTGCAGGTTCAACCCATTATCAATTGTCTGCATTGCCCTTTGGCTTATCTACTGCACCCAGAGTGTTCACGAAATGCCTGGCATCAGTAATTGCCTTCTGCAGACTTCAAGGGATACAAATATACCCATATTTGGACGACTGCCTGATCCAAGCGGACAGCAAACACATTCTTCTGAAACACCTGGCGTTTGTAATAATGTTGTTGAATTCTCTGGGATACACAGTCAACAAAAAGAAATCAAGACTAATACCCTCTCAAACAATAATTTTCCTGGGTGCCAGCTTGGATACAAACACCCAGATGGCCTACCTCACGCCAGAGAAACAAGGGCAACTAACTCAGTACTTCAGAAAACTGGCAACCTTCACCAGGCTGACTGCAAGGAAAATCCTGCAGGCTCTGGGATTCATGGCATCTTGCATCCTGCTAATCCCATGTGTAAAGCTGCATATGAGGAAACTTCAATGGTACCTAAAAAACTTATGGTCTCAACACAGCCACAGTTTGGAAACAATTATACCACTGATTCCATGTCTTCAAAAGGAATTTCTGTGGTGGGCTCAAACATGCCAAAGAAACATAGGTCTCCCATTCTGCAAGCCTCAAGCAAATCAAGTCATCACAACAGACGCCTCGGACTACGCCTGGGGGGCGCACATGACAGATCGGTGCATTCAGCGCAAATGGTCACAAAAAGAAAAGCACCTACACATCAATCAAAAGGAAATGCTAGCAGTAATAAATGCTATTATGGCTTTCAAAGACCTACTGTATCCAGGCCAGCTATTGATAAGGACAGACAACACCACAGTGATGTGGTACATAAACAAACAGGGAGGAACCCATTCATATCCCCTATTCAGGCTAGCCATGTCTCTTTGGAACATGGCTCTGGAATTACAAATCCAACTTCAAGGATGTTCCTGCCAGGCAAGGAAAACACGCTGGCAGACAACCTGAGCAGAAATATGACAGATCCACACGAATGGAAGTTGCATCCTCAAGTTTTTACAAAGATAATTCAAGCATGGGGAAGGCCAGACATAGATCTCTTTGCCACCCACAGAAATTACCAATTGACAAAATTTTGCTCAAGGACCTTTCATCCACAGGCCTGGAAAGTGGACGCACTCTCTTTCAGTTGGACAACAATGACAGTTTATGCCTTTCCACCTCTTCCTCTGCTGCCCAAAGTTCTATTAAAAGCCAGAGCGGACAGACCAAAGATGATTCTCATTGCTCCAGACTGGCCAAGACAACACTGGTACCCACTCCTGAGGAGCCTGATGCATTCCCCTCCATGGATCCTGCCTCTAATGCCTCTCCTGCTGACTCAGCACAACTTCAAAACTCTTCACAGTCAGCTGAAAACACTCAATCTAGCAGCATGGAGGATTCCTTAAATTCACAACAGACCCTACTCTCCAAGGAGGTGCAGGATGTCATTTTGGAGGCCAGAAGGCCTTCTACTAGAAAAGCCTACTCCGCAAAATAGAAACGGTTTTGTGCCTGGAATCAGAAAAAGGGTCAGAATCCTGGAATACTGAATTTACCTCAAATATTACAGTACCTAGCTGTAATGCTAAGCAGTGGACTTTCATTCTCCTCCATCAAAATCCATGCCTCAGCCATTTCTGCAGAGTACAACACTGATCCTCCTTTATTCTCTCACCCTCTCTTAAGACAGTTCCTCAGAGGGGCTAAGAATATAAAACCCCCAAGGAAGCAACCAGTACCTGCTTGGGACCTCAGTTTCATTCTAGAAAAACTGACCCTGCCTCCTTTTGAGCCAGCTGCTACAACAGAACTGCAATATTTGTCATGGAAAACAGCCTTCCTTCTGGCTATCACCTCAGCACGCAGGGTTTCGGAACTACAAGCCCTCATGGCTGTGCAGCCTTTCATCATTTTCCATCAGGACAGAGTTTCCTTACGAACCAATCCTTCCTTTATGCCAAAGGTAGTATCCAGGGTAGCCTTGAATCAGGCTATCCACTTACCTACCTTTTACCCGAATCCACAAAACAAAGGGGAGAGGCTACTGCATTCCTTGGACATTCACAGACCGCTCCGTTATTATTTGGACAGAACAAAGCCTTTCAGAAAATCAGAGCAACTCTTTGTGTCCTATGCTACAGGTGCTCAAGGGAAGCCTATTTCCAAACAGACAATCTCAAAATGGATAGCCTACTGCATGCGCTTTTGTTACTCTTTTCATGGTAAAACTGTACCTACAGGCATCAGATCTCACTCCACAAGGGCCACAGCTACCTCTGCAGCTTTCCTCAGGGGGGTTCCTACCAAAGATATTTTGGAAGCAGCCATTTGGAGTTCTGTACATACTTTCTCCAAGCACTATCACCTAACATTATACTCCAAATCTAGAGCGGGCTTTGCCACTGCAGTCTTGCAGGGCATCCTGGCTCCTCCTAGTTCCACTTAGTGCCTACCACCCTTTATTAGCTTTGGGATTCTACCCATCTGTTATGACTGCAGCTGTATGCACGATGAACATAGTACAGTTTTGTACCTACCATAAATGTAGATGTTCGAGTGCTAATACAGCTGCAGTCCAGGTTTCCCTCCCTCCTTCCCCTCTTGGGACAGGCCTAATGGCTAACACCTCCTCATACAACCTCATGGGGGTATTCTTTTATGGTGTATTTGCTTGCAACTACTGTTTTTTGATTATATTGCATTGCATTATTACATAAATTTATGTTTTGCCTTCCTTCTGGGGGCACCTGACATCTGGGGCAAGGAAAACTGAAGAAAATGGCGTCGGCTGGTTCTTTTATACCCCTGTCGCACTGACGTCAGGGAAGAAGCGACGACATCCGACGCCGGACCTAGACTTTGGAATTCGGCCCACCGAGGACCCGCCTGATGGCAGGAAAACACATCTGTTATGACTGCAGCTGTATTAGCACTCGAACATCTACATTTATGGTAGGTACAAAACTGTACTTTCACAGCCCTTCCCTTTGGTATCACAACAGCCCCCAAGGTGTTTACCAAGGTGATGACGGTAGTAGCGGCTCACCTGAAGCTTCAGGGTATTCAAGTCTTCTCTTACCTGGATGATTGGCTCTTTTCTGCCCCTTCCAAACATCTACTTTGTCAGGCCAGGGACTGTTTTTTTGTCTAGCAAACAAACTGGGCATCACCATCAACCACAACAAATCTTCACTGGCCCCAGTTCAGATTCTAGACTTCATTGGGGCTCGGTTGAACACCGTTCAAATGAAAGTTTTTCTCACCCCAGACAGGATACCCAGTTTATAAATGCACGTCCTGTATGTCCTTCAAGCCCAAGTTCCGACAGCAGAAGCAGTTCTAAGAGCATTGGGGTATATGGCGGCAACGATCAACCTATTACCTTTAGCACGCCTTCATATGCAAATTCTTCAGTGGACTCTCACGGTTCAGTGGTCCCTGTTAGCTCTACCTTTATCTCACCCCATTCAAATCTCCCGAGTGTGCAGGGACTCCCTTCCCTGGTGGATTCGGTATCCGGACTTGCTGAAAGGACATCCTTTTCTTCTGTCCTTTCCCCAAACCACTGTGACCATGGATACCTCCCAACTTGGGGGGGGGGGGGCATTGCTCGAGAAGGACAGTCCAAGGCACGTGGTCTTAATTTCGAGACCAATTTGCATATCAACGTCCTGGAGATGAGGGTGGGTCTTCTTGCATTGCAGGCCCTACATGCTCATCTTCCTCTAGGAATGATCGCAGTTCAGACAGACATTGTCAGTGGTCTGGTATATCAACAAACAAGAGGGGGGGCCAGATCTTATCCCCTCTGTCGTGAAGCCATGAGAGTGTGAGAATGGGTGATCTCCACCGGCCGTTTTCTGGTGGCAACTCACATTCTAGGACGGTCCAACATTCTAGCTGACAGGCGCAGCAGATCTGTTCTGATGCCTTATGAGTGGTCTCTGAATCCTTCAGTAATGGAACAAATCTTTCAGAAGTGGAGTCATCCTTGCTGCTATCTCTTCCCATCTCCTTCCAACGTGAAATGCAGAGAGTTTTTCACTCTGAACCCCCCTCAGGTGGAAGCCCCCAGAGACATACTGATCCATGCTTAGCCTACCAGACTTCTTTATGCTTATCCTCTGTTACCCCTCATTTAGAAATTTCTTCAGAAAGCTTGCAGGCTGGGGAGCACTGTGATCCTCAACGTCCCATTCTGGGCTCGCCAAGTTTGGTTCCCCTCCCTATGGTCTCATCTACTAGTTCCACCATGGATGATAGATCCCATTCCGGATCTTATTTCTCATTGCCCAGGGAATCCTCATCCAGATCTGGATAGTCTGAAGCTCACTGCTTGGCTGCTCCAGTTCCCATGATTGTTAGGACTCTTGGTTTATCTTCTCCAGTAAAGGCTATTTTGGTGGCGGCTCACAAGTCTTCCACCAGAAAGGTGTATCGTAGCAAATTAAAACGTTTCTCTATATGGGCCTCACAGCTCCAGTGTCTGCAGTACTAGAGTTTCTGGCGGGAATTTTTCTTCAAGGGGCCAGTTTCTCCACAGTGAAAGTTCAATTGGCTGCTATTTCTAACTTTCGTGTGGGGGAAAACATGTCTTCTTTAGCCTCTTCACAACATTGCAAGTCCCTCCTTAGCGGTACCTTTCTACTTAGACCTCCATTTAAAGATCCCACTCCCCCCTGGGACCTTACCTTTGTGCTCCTGGTGTTAGTCTCCCCACCTTTTGAACTGGCAGCTTCGGTAGATTTGCAGTATCTGTCTTGGAAGACTGCCTTTTTGGTGGCCATTAATTTTGCCAAGAGAGTGTCGGAACTTCAAGCTCTATCCATCAAGCCTCCTTGTATGATATTTCATAAAGATAGATTATCCTTGCTCACTAACCCTTCCTTCATTCCTTCCAAAAGTAGCGTCAGAGGCCAATATCAACCAGACTATTAATCTACCAGTGTTTTTCCCAAATTTTTAAAATGATGGGGAATGTAAATTGCATTTGTTGAATGTTCATAAGCAATTGAGATTTTACTTGTACAGGACTAAAGCCTTTCGTAAATCGGATCATGTGTTTGTTTCTTACTCAGGACCTTTCTTGGGGAAGCCAATTTCTAAAGTGACTATTGCTCATTGGATTTCCCGATGCATTATTTGAGTGTATTGTTCTAGAGGCATTCCCCCTCTAGGTCAGGTAAAAGCACATTCTACCAGGTCTATGGCTACTTCAGCGGCTTTTTTGATCTAGAGTGTCACTGGATGATATTTGTTCTGCAGCTACATGGTCCTCATCTCATACCTTCATTTCAAATTACAAGTTGGATATTGTGTCAAGGAACAGGGCATCCTTTGGCTCCGCATTGCTCCGGAATATCCTTCCATGAGGGTCACCCAGGTGTTTGGTAGCTGGGGACCCTGTCCCACAGGTAGAAGATCAAATGGAAGTCAACTACTTCAGATAAAGAAGTTATGTACTCACCATAACGTTCCATGTTGGTAGTTGTACTTTATTTGTCTTCAACCATCCCCCCTCCTTCCGCCGACCTTGTCACTTCGGTACTGACCATATAGGAATGTGACTACTCCAGAAATGTTCTTGGGTCAAACTGGGAATTAGGAGTTTCAGGCTGCCAGTAAGGATGGGGTCTTGTTGGGTCGGGTATGTTTTAGGTGGTTAGCAGCAAACTCGATCTGAAGGGAGGAAGAAGGCAAGGGGCATTATGGGTAAGGGGAGGAGCTTGGAGCTCGAATCAGGAGCTGGAAAATGTGGCCGTGTTGGATCCGAAACCCTCAGGTTGAAGACAAATGAAGTACAACTACTCAGATGGAACATTATGGTGAGTACATAACTTCTTTTTTTAGTAATTCATCTCTAACTTTCCTGAGACCTTGATTCAGTTTTTTTAGCCTTGTTAAGTGTCTGCCAATGATACCTTTTTACTGAGTCCCTCACTATGTGATCCCTTATCTTGTTGAGACTTATCATGTAGTAGAAAAAATTGGCTTGTCTCCCCGTTACCCAGCAGATTTAAAATTCCCTCTTCTTAATATTGATTAATTCTGGGGGAATTACACGGTCTGTCCATAGAGTCCTCTTAGAACATTTCCCTCTCAAACTAACTCTTCATTTATGCCTAAATCCTCTACTGAGTTAAACGTCGACCAGTACCTTAGTTTACCAACATTTTTCTTAGCCTGTTAAAATCTTGGGAGCAGTTGCGCTAGATTTATTCCATGGATATATATTGTCATCTGGGATGTTAAGTGCCCACAAGTATATCCGTATGTAAAGACAGTCAGCTTTTGTTACCTTTTCTAATTTAAAAAACTGAAAAGAGAAAAAAAGGAGGCATAAACTTTTCAAAAACACTTTCTCACACCTCTCAACAGTACTGATTTTCACAGACTGTTTAGATTTTTGCGTCATGGTTTTCTGTTCCTCAAAAAATTTGCAATTTTCTGGATTTTTGTGGCAAATCAGTGAGGAAAGAATTCACTTAAACAATGACAGTCATTTGAGTTTCAGACTTCATATCCTTCAGAAAATGCATGGTAACACAAGACCTTTTATTCTAGCAACTTTCTAAGTTTATAACAGCAATATTTAAACTTTTTTCCTATTTTTGAGGCTTTTGTCCCCCCATTATTTTTAGTTTTGTCCAGATTTTTTGTGCTAAAAGGTTGAGAACTATGCTCTCGCTAGGTAGCTTTTGGAATGTAACAGATGTTGCTGTCTACAGTACGTTGCAGTCCTAACAGCAAATGTTCATCATGTGGATCATTGCTGCAGTAGGCTTAGCTAAATGTGTTATATCTTCCTTAGTATATAACAGCCAACCAGCTTCCAAAGCTTTCAGGGCACCTACCTTGCACCCAAACCATTGGGCAGCGTAAGTTGAGCGGACTAAAGTCAGATTTGTGCACCAAGCACTTCAGAGCTTGCTGTTGCCGAAGAGAGCTCCTTTTGTGAGATATTGAGGATTGACATTCTGCTAACGCTGTTCCATTGCTGGGCAGATATGTTGTCATAGGATCATAGGAGGTTATTAGGCTAATGGCCTTGGGGCCCTTACAAGCCTAGCCAAGAGTTTATCCCCAAAAAGAAAACTCAGTCAGCACGTCACCCCTGTCAATGAGGGACACAGGTGGAACCCCTGGGACAAATTTGTGTTTCCCATCCACTCGTCAAGGTTGTGCTTGAAGAGGGTCAGCGAGGTACGCTGTTTGACGTGTATGGGAAGTGTATTCCAGAGATGGGGAAGCCTCTGGGAGGCAAACCTGTCTGTCCAGCAGGTTTTGTTGATGCATATTAGATTCAGGCCTTTTGAGCTGGTAATGTGCGAGGAGTTAGATTTACGGATAGGGAGCTTCTCTAGTAGGGCAGGGTCCGAGATTGCCTTGTAGGCGAGACACAGGCTACCAAGTTGAACGAACACTAGTAAGAATAAAAAGATCTGTGACTCGATACCCCCAGCAGCCCCTGCTGCAAAAGAAAAAGACAGCACAAGCAAAACTGTAATAAAAGCACATCTTAAAACAGAAAAAATGGTTGTAATAAACTGTTTCATGTCAACCACTTTAGTGAATACTTTGTCCAAGGAAAGTTAAACATATAATCAACTGTTAAATAAACTGAGATTTATGTTTCAAAACACTTGCAATAGAAATGTTTTCATTAATGCGTGGTGTTTTTGTTGCATTCTCTCATCTCTAGTAAGGTTGTGCTGTCTTTTTCTTTTGCAGCAGGGGCTGGGTTAAATGGTAAATTGGATAATTAATTTTAATGGATGTTTTTTATATTGGCTGATTGCCTGGTTAGGACTATAAAAGTCCTGATTTTTTTTTTAGTGTAACGGACTCTGAAGAAGCACAATGTTATGAGTGAAAGCTCTTAAGTCAGTGATTTTACATTTACAATAAAGCTGTGGTTTTATTGAAACACAGATTACCTCTAAGCAATCTGTATGATACCGAGTAGAGTGACAGTGATTTAAGCCTATCCGCATAGGACAGGTTTTGGAGGCCATGAATTCTCTTTGTGAAGTATTTCTGTGGCCTTTCCAGTTGGTGCAGATGTTTGGAGAAGTACATACCAAAGTGGGTGTTATACTCAATTATTGGTCTAATGGGGGGGGGGTATAGAGAGGTAATAACCTTCTTTTTGTGGATGCAGTCCCTTTACTTATGAGATGAACCAAGTAAAAGGCTTTTCTGACCACTGCCGCTATATGATGGTCGAATGTGAGATTATCAACCTGAGTGTTCAGGTCTCTCACCACAGGGTGTGTGCTTAGGGGGTTGCCATTGATGTGGTAATCAGTAGGGGTCGTGTTTTTGCCAAATGGTATAATGATACATTTTTTTTGCGTTAAGCTTGAGGCCATGACTTTGGCACCAGTCGTTAGCTGCTGTGAGACCCTCTTGCAGTATGTTAACATCATTTGGGGAGCCAATGACAGCACCCAACTTACAGTTGTCTGCAAACTTGTTCAGCCATAGGCCTTTTGTCTTTGCCTGGACCTCTGAAAGGTAGATGCCAAACAGTAGGGGTCCCAGAGCAGATCCCTGGGGAACTCCACTAGTGACAGGTCTGTTATCGGAGGTGGAGGTGCTTATTTTGACCTTGAGGGTCCTGTCGGTGAGCTAGTTTGCCACCCACCTGATGAGATGGAGATTTACGCCAAGTTGTGTTAGTTTCTCGATGAAGCCTGAGTGGGGGGATTGTGTCAAAGGTCTTGGCCAAGTCAAGATAAGCTGTATGTACTGACTTTCCCCTCATCCAGGACCTTGGTGACAGTCTCATATAAGTCAACCAGGTTCAACAGGCAAGATTTGCCCTTGACAAATCCGAACGGGGGGGGGGGGGGAGTGCTTGGAGATTGCCTATGTCCTTGTTTATGAGAACCATAATAATATGCTGCATGGCTTTACAGATCAGACTTGTGAAGCTAATGGGTCGATAGTTTCCAGGGTCAGTAGTGGCACCACCTTTGTGCAAGAGGATGAGAATGGCAGTTCTCCACTCTGCTGGAATGAAGCCTGTACTTAGGCTGTGGTTGAATAGGGTGGTTCTCAAATAGTGAAGCCCGTTCTTGCAGGAGATGGTGCAGAATACAACCTGGGATACTATCAGGTCCTATGGAAGCTGTGTTCTTTGCCTTGGATAGGGCCTTTAACACTTGATCTATGTTGATATGAGGTGCGGGACAAGTATTGGGGATGTTAAAAGGGCCTGGGGGGACAGGGGGGTGAAGTTTGCTCTGAACCTATCAGCTAGCAGGTTGGCTAAGTCAAAAGGATCAGTGTAAGTGATACTGTTAAGTACTAATTCGGAAAGACCTGGGCCTTGCCATGGAGGTTTCTGATGTATCTTGTTGAGGCTGATGAGGGAGTTTTTCCTATTTGAAATTTGTTACTCTTTACCCTTGTACAACAGTTTCTTCCTTTTGTTGTAAAGCCTGGTGATAGAGGATGTCCACCAAACAGGTTTGTTTTTCCTTGAAGAACAGGTTTTAGTTCTGTTGGGTATGGCTGAGTCCATATACTGTATTGGCGTATAGATATGTGGACATGTAAACATGTTTATATATAATATGCAGATGAAATTTATGTTGTATAGATTTGTGTGTCTATATAGAAGAGTGCAGTGTGCATGTGTGCATTCAAATGTATAGCGAGACAAATTGCTTATGTGTATATTGATGGGTGTTTGCACATGCGTTGAGATGTGTGTGTGTGTGTGTGTGTGTGTGTGTGTGTGTGTATATATATATATATATATATATATATATATATATATATATATAGATATATATATAGATATATATATAGATATATATATGTAATGGGTCTACTTTAAATAAATGAAAGACCACTTAAGCTGAAGATGACATCACTGACACAAAATCACCAAACCTTCAGTGTAATAAACAAGCACATTGCTGAAACGTTTCCCATGGTAAGTAACCCTGATGTTCTTCATGTTTCACTGTTGCAGTCATTACATTTGGGTAATCTGCTGGCAGGTTGCCCTCAGTCGGCCTGAATTCCAAAGTCTTGGGTACTGCGTCGGTTGTGGTCTCCTCTTCTATGACGTCAGGGTTATAAAACATGCAGCTGACGCCATTTTCTTTAGTCTTTCTTGCCACGCAGTGCCCGAAGCAGAAGCATTTCGCAAGTGCCGGTTGGCCGACTACTGAAATGTTCGAATTTGAGTTTCAGATCCAAAGTCTTCACTAAAGCTAAGTACCCCATTGGGGAAACTTTTTTCTTGCTTTTTACCAATGTCAGAAAAAGTTAATAATTGTATTACTTGTTGGAAGCAAATACCATAAGGATTTCCATTTATACTGTATTCCTTGCCTAGGCCTTGATCACAATGTGCCTGGCTGTCGGTTTTGTGCTAGATTTAACCAACGCACTATTAAGCGTCAGTATATTTTCGCATCAAAGTATTTTGGAAACAGATTTAACTACCCAGAAATGTCGTCGGATAGCAATCCGACTACCGGAGTACATAAAAAACACAAAGAAAAGAACAGAGAAAGGCAGTCGAGATCCAAAATCGACGATGAAGCTTCTCCTAAGCCAGTCGCTGGTTCGCCGTTACTCAGTGAGGCACTTTCGCAGCCCCTGATGCCCGCTACCTTTGGGTCGCAGGCCTCTACCGACACCCATGTGGAGTCCAGCATGCTGCAAGATACTCAAGGTATAGGACCGACGGATGCATCTCCCTCGGATGGGTCCGTAGCCGCTGAGCAGGCACTGGCTTCTGAGAGTGTATTCAGACCTCAACATTTGTATATCAAACCAACGACAGCTGCAAAACCAAAGACAAAAGCAACTTCTAAAACTAAAAAAAATGACACATGAGCCATGTGCACAGGCCTCTATGCCTAAAAAACAGATGACCAAAATGGCTGAAGACCTTATTAACTTGATCAGGGGTACCCATCCCCCTCCTGATAAGAGGCCTAGGCAAGACACTGATTATGAATCTTCAGATCAGGTTTCTATTTCTTCTGATCAGGAATTATCTATACCTCCCTATGAGGATTCTGATGCTGAGAAGTCGATTCCTTTTGCATCTCCTCCTGAGGATTATTCATTTGGAGAAACCTTGCATACTTTGAGGGAGCATTTTCACTGGGAGAGTCAAGACTTCTCAGAATCAAAAAAGAAGCTCAGGTATTTCATTCTTCTCCCTCAGCACAGGCCTTTAGACATTCCCCCTGTTTTAGACATTGTGGATGATGTGTTTTCAGAGTCAAGCTTGTCCCCTGACTCCTTACCTCCAGCTCCCAGTAAGCCTGACAGATATTACAGGGTCCCTGACTCACATCAATTTTTATTTAGAAACCCTGCTGCTGATCCTGAAACTATTTCACAGGGTCCAAAGGGAGTTAAGGCCTCAACAGCAAAAAATCCTACCCCATCTGACAGAGATTCAATGGCACTGGAGGAAAAAAGGTTTATACATGTGCAACCTTGGCAATCAGGGCATTAAACTGTCAATTTCATATGCTTAAGTACCAACAACATGTTATGGGATTGCTGAAACAGAAAATGATGTTGATTTCAGAATGTGCAGAAAATAAAGAATTGCAGGAATTATTGCATGCAGCTGAACAAGTTGGAAAGCATACTTTGCAATGTGGTTTTGATTCCTTAGAGGCCTCCTGCAGGGCCACAGTTACTGGATCTGTGATTAGGAGGCATGCCTGGTTAAAGGAACAAAATTTACCTGATCATGTTAAAGCTAAATTGCTAGACGCACCTTTACAGCATGATTCTCTGTTTGGTATTAAGGCAGAACAGGTTTTAAAGAAAATGGAAGACAAAGCTAAGTCTATGCAAACTGTTAAAGACTTCTTAGAAGTGCAGCCTTCAAGATTCAGTAAACACTGGCCTACCAAAAATTGGTCCTTTCCTGTGTCAGACAGAGCTCAAAGGGGCAAATCCATACACCCTAAGGGTTCCAGATACCAGGCGCAAGATTCATACAGGTCAAAGCAATGGGGCACTTCCACCTCCAAATCTGGAGGAGATAAAGTGCAAACCTACAGAAAGCAATCCCAATGACTTCCCTCTGCCTTCACCAAGCACTTATCTTTTGGCAGCACCCATAGGGGAAAATTAGCACTTTTTGCTCAAAATTGGCAGTTAATAACCCAGGGCAAGTCTGTTCTAAACACCGTATCACAGGGATATAGAGTCCATTTCCACACTCTGCCAATGGCAAATGGTTGGCCAGATCTTCCAAAAAATCAATGGGCAGAGGCACAGAAATAGGTTTATGTTCCTCATAGATATGGGAACCATTCAGACAGTACCAGAACGGGAAAAAGGACAAGGTTTTTACTAAAGACTGTTTTTGGTACCCAGAAAGGACAAGGCCTGGCAGCCAATACTGGATTTATCGATTTTGAACACATACCTGGACATTCCAAAATTCAAAATGCTGACTTTGCAGCAGCTTCTGCCCATGCTGGGCAAGAATGCTTGGCTGATGACTTTAGACCTAAAAGAGGCATACCTGCACGTCCCAATAAGACAATCGTGCAGAAGATACCTCAGATTCAAGGCTGGCTTAATGCATTACCAATTCTCTGCTCTGCCCTTTGGCTTATCTACTGCGCCCAGGGTCTTTATAAAGTGCCTGGTACCAGTAATTGCATTTTGCAGACAAAAAAGTAAACAAATATATCCTTACTTGGACGACTGTCTCATTCAAGCAGAGAACAAGGACACTCTTCTTCGACACCTGGCGTTTGTAAAAAGGCTTCTAACATGCCTAGGGTACACAATAAACGAAAATAAATCACAACTGGTACCCTCTCAAAAGATAACATTCCTGGGTACAAGCTTGAATACAACTGCCCAGATGGCTTACCTCACACTAGACAAGCAAAGGCAACTGACTACTTACTTCAGACTGATGACAACAAAAACCCAGTCTTCTGCAAGACAAATTCTGCAGGCTCTGGGCTTCATGGCATCCTGCATCCTACTGATTCCATATGCAACACTGCATATGAAGAAACTTCAGTGGTACCTAAAATGTTTATGGAGTCAACATTCTCACAGTCTGGAAACAATGATTCCTCTCATTCCCTGCCTGCAGCAGGAGTTTCTATGGTGGGCAAAGGCATGTCACCAAAACATGGGACGGCCATTCACTCTACCCCCTGCCAGCCAAACCATGACAACAGACGCATCAGATTATGCCTGGGGGGCCCACATGGCAGGAAGATGCATTCAGGGTATATGGTCACCAAAACAAATGCATCTGCATATCAACCAGAAAGAGATGCTAGCTGTTCAAAATGCCCTAATAGCCTTCAAGGACTTACTTCATCCAGAACAACTGCTGATAAAGACGGATAACACCACAGTCATGTGGTATATAAACAAGCAAGGGGGCACACACTCATACCCCCTGTGCAGATTAGCCATGGCACTGTGGAACACAGCTTTCGCCTACCAAATACATCTTCAAGCTCAATTCCTGCCAGGAAAACAAAACACTCTGGCAGACGATTTAAGCAGAAACCTTATGGACCCTCACGAGTGGAAACTAAATCCACAAGTCTTCAGCATGATAACAGAGAAATGGAGGAGCCAGACATAGATCTATTTGCCTCTCCTCAAAATTATCAATTGAAAAGATTCTGCACAAGGGCTTATCACAGACAAGCATGGAAAGTGGACGCCCGTTTACGCCTTTCCTCCTCTGCCTCTTCTCCCCAAGGACCTCCTAAAAGTCAGACAAGAGAAACCAAAGATGATACTAGTTGCCCCGGACTGGCCCCGCCAATACTGGTACCCAATCCTAAGGAACTTGTCTCAGTACTCAGCTTGGACCTTGCCTCAAAGACCACAATTACTGTCCCAGCAAAACAATCAGATCCTGCACAATCAACTACAGACTCTGAACCTGGCAGCATGGCTGATCACGTAGTCATACAAACAACACCTCTCAGTAAAGCTGTGACGGATGTAATTTTGGAAGCCAGAAGGCCTAGTACTAGAAAATCTTATGCTGACAAATGGAAGAGATTCTGTACTTGGAATCAAGCACAAGGAACTGATACAGCAGAACCAAATATTCTTCAGATATTGCAATACTTAACTGAGATGCTTGACAAAGGCCTATATTTCTCATCAATTAAAATCCATGCCTCTGCCATCTCGGCTCATTACAATACAGAGCCACCAATCTTTTCTCATCCTTTACTAAAGCAGTATCTTAGAGGAGCCAAAAATGTAAGGCCTCCTAGAAGATCACCATTGCCTGCATGGGACCTCAATTATGTGTTGGAAAAGCTCACCCTGCCTCCATTTGAACCAGCTGCTACCGCTGATATAAAGTTCTTATCATGGAAAACAGCTCTGCTACTAGCAATTACTTCAGCGAGAAGAGTTTCAGAGCTACGGGCCCTAATGGCTATAGAGCCTTTATCATATTTTACCCAGACATGGTATCTCTGAGGACAAATCTGCCTAAGGTGGTTTCCACTGTGGCTCTTAACCAAACAATTCATCTGCCAAGCTTTTATCCAAATCCACAGAACAAGGGGGAGAGAATTCTGCATTCTTTGGACGTACACAGACAACTAGGATTCTACTTAAGCAGGACTAAAGCTCTAAGAAAAACTGAGCAATTACTAGTGACATATGCTGCAGGATCAGAGGGCAATGGCTATTTCAAAGCAGACAATTTCAAAGTGGATAAGCCACTGCATCCGTTTCTACTACTTACACCATGGTAAACCAGTGCCCAAGGGCATTAGGTCTCATTCCACCAGAGCTGCAGCTACTTCAACAGCCTTTCTAAGGGGAGTACCAACCAAAGACATTCTAGAGGCTGCTACTTGGAGTTCTGTTCACACGTTTACAAAGCATTATCATTTGCCTCTTTACGCTAAATCCAGAGCAGGCTTTGCCACTGCAGTTCTGCAGGGCCTTATAGCCGCTCCTAATGCTGTTTAGCTCCAGCCCCCCAACCATAGCTTTGGGATTCTACCCAAATGTAATGACTGCTACAGTGAAACACGAAGAACATAGTACAGATGTGTACACTTACCATAAATGTAGATGTTCGAGTGTATTCACTGTTGCAGTCCAGGTTACCCTCCCGCCTGAAGGTAAAGTTTATATTGATGCATGCATGTGTGTATATATATATATATATATATATGTATATATATATATATATATATGTATATATATATATATATATATATATATATGTATATATATATATTTATATATTTCTGCTACCTTTTTGGGGGCACCTGACATCAGGGGCAAGAAAAACTAAAGAAAATGGCATCGGCTGCATGTTTTATACCCCTGGCAACCTGACGTCATGGAAGAGGAGACAGCAACCGACGCTGGACCCAAGACTTTGGAATTTAGACCAACTGAGGGCAACCTGCCAGCAGATTATCCAAATGTAATGATTGCAACAGTGAATACACTTGAACATCTACGTTTATGGTAAGTGTACACAACTGTACTTTGGTCAACATGGGGAAATTTGTCATTTTCCCCACTGGAGTGCCATCTTGGAGTTGGTATATTTAGTTGGGGGGGTGCAGCCCCCCCATCTGGGTGGGTTAGAAATAGCGATGTGTATTTTTCGTTGCATGTTGATCTGGTTACTTACCATGGGAAACATTTTGGCAATGTGCTTATTCGTTAAACTGAAGTTATGTTGATCTGTTCTTGGTGATGTTGTCTTTGGGTAAATGGTCTTTCATTTATCTGAAGTAGACCCATAAATATATATATATATATATATATATATATATATATATATATATATAGAGAGAGAGAGACGTATGTATATATAAATATATGTTAAATATAAATGTTTTTATGTATCTGTACACATATATGTATATAAAATGTGTGCAAATACATATAAATTAGTCTGTGTATATTTATATTTTATATATATATATATATATATATATATATATAGTGTGTGTGGGTATACATATACATATATCTATATATATATATATATATATATATATATATATATATATATATATATATATATATAATAGATATAGATATACACACACAAGTGCGCGCACACATATATACATATATATATATATATATATATATATATATATATATATATATATATATATATATATATATGTATGGATCTACTTTCACGGAAGTACGATCCACTGAATTCAACTTTCCCGAGCTTAATCCTTTAAAGCTACAGTTCAATGAACCAACGTACTGCCGAATTCCTTTCACAGGGAAAGGAGCCATTTGACCACTGTGGAAACATAACGAAATGGAAATCAACTAAGCCCACCGCCCATTCGCCCCCCCACCCCCACCCTACTTAAATGTACCAACTCCGAGATCACACTACACGGAAGAGAGAGGGTGCAGTTCACCATGGTGTTTTAAAGATATCTCTAGCTAGATGGAAGCTCCCTGGAAGCTCTCCTTACCCTGGAGAATGCTGACGTCTGTGCCTTTATTGAAACATGGTTCAAAGCCACATAAAGCACTCTGTCACTTCATGGCTGTAATGCGTCTCATATGGTCTGACCACCCTTTGAACATGAAAGAGCAAAAGGCAGAGGTGTATCTGTCTACATAAAGGATAATTACACCTTAAGGCTGGTCAGTCAGTATATTCTTGCTAACTGCAGGTCCCCTACCGTGAACCGGAAAACCCATACATCATACCTGGAGTTACTGGAATCACTCACAATCCAGCCCAATAACCATACTCATGGGTGATTTTAACTACTCCTGCATTAAATGGGAGACGTACAAGATCACTAACATGCAGCCCAAAAGATTTCTTGACTTCATAAATTCAAATGCCCTGAAGCACCTAGCCTGCACTCAGACTAGGGTGACCGATAACCTAGATCTGGTCCTCACAAATATGGGACAGTGCTGCACCCCCCCCCACATGTGATGTCCTCATTAGTAAGATCAGATCGCAAAGCAGACTGCCTTGAAATGAAGGTACATCTAGGCCCCCACCTAACCCCAGAAACGTTTAAGAAGTTTTTTAATTTAAATTACACCTAATTAAGGGAAGGCATAGCTAGTTTCCAAGCTCCCCCAATCCAGAAAACACAGAAACCTATACAAGCTCTGTAGGACCATATAAACAAGTACAAAGAAATGTCGGTACCAGACAGAAATAAACCCAGGTCAAACCACAAAAACAAGCCACCCTGGTGGACCTTTTGGTATTAATGGGTTGTACAACAAAAGAAGGGAAGTCCTGTTAAGAAGTGAGAGAGAATGTGTACAACAGAATAAAAAGCCCCTCATTAGTTTAAACAAGTGAATCTGGGAACTAGTCAGGTTTCTAAAAGCAGACTCTGAGGTAAAAATAGTCTCTAAAGCTACGGATAATCATACAGCATTTTTCAGTTACGTCTGCAGTCTTAAGGGCAACACCCAACATTGTGCGGAAATAGTTGTAGATGCCATTATCCTCTGTACTCATCCAGAATATATAGAACATCTGCTGGCCGACAAATTCAGCTCAAATTTCACCTACCCATTACCTCCTGTTCTCCCCAAGAAATACCCTCCATCACTCCACCACAAGTTACCTCCAAAGAACAGGTTGCCACTGCACGCTAAAGCTAAAAACACGGCTTCAGTGGGGCCAGACAGTATACCTAGTTGCCTCTTAAACAGCTTCAATCAGGACTTATCAGGTCCATCAAGACCTCTATTTAACCACAGCCTTCAGACTGGCTTTGTCCTGATAGAGTGGAGGGCAGCAACAGTCAGCAGTCATCCCTTTGCATAAAGGGGGACAATCTACTGACCTGGGAAGTTACAGACCTATAAGTTTGACTAGTCTTAATACATAAAGTCATGGAAAGAATAATTAAGGACCTAATAAATAATGAACTAGGAAGAATCCAAACACTGGACATGACCCAATTCAACTTTGTCAAGGGCATGTCATGCCTACTGAATCTGGTGGATTTCTGTAAGAAAGTCACTAAGGCCATGGATGAAGGTAAAACGGTACATACCACCTACCTTGACCTGGCCAGGGCATTTGACACAGTTCCCCTCTCTGGTATTATAAGTAAACTCACAAAATTGACCATAAATCCCTGTGTCAACAGATGGATAGCTAGTTGGCTCAGGGATAGGACACATGGTTAAAGTGGATGAATCCAGATCCAGTAAGAGGCCAGTTACTAGTAGTGTGCCACAGGGCTCAGTGCTGGGACCACTCCTGTTCAGAATATACTTCTCTGAGGTCTAGGCTAATGTGGAATGCCACTGGATGACAAAGTTTGCAGATGACTGCAGGCTGGGGCATTCATTGAATCCCACAACAATGTAGATATCCTTCAGGAAGGTCTAGATCAGACAAATAATGTGGTGCCAGAACCATGGCCTAAAACTAAATGCAATAAATTGCAATATCATGCCCTTGGGAAGTCAAATACTCCTGCAAATTACAATATCAATAGTTTACTCTTTGACTGCCATGTGTCCACAGTTGTGAGGAAGTCCTGTACGGTGCAATTTATAAGTAAAGGTATGGCATCCAGATCCAAGGAAATGTATAATCCCGCTGTCCTCAGCTCTCATTAAAACCAATAATCAAGTGCAGTGTGCCATTTGGCATGTACTTGCCTAGACATTTACAGCAGCTGGACTGACCTTAGAGGTTCCTTTAGAAAGAAAATACAGGGTGTAAACAACATGTCATATGTGGATAGACTAAAAGCTCTATCCGTTTACTCTGTCTTCTACCAACTGTAAAGGGTTGGCCTATGACTGACGTAAAGGTTGCTCACAAATCCAGCCCTGATGGAGCTACTACATATCCACAAGTCAAACAGCACAATGGTCACCTGATCTAGTGATCTAAACTTAATCAGCAACTCGAACAAAACATGCTGGAGAGACAGAGATATGTCGCCAGAGTTTGCCTCTTCTTTGGAACAGGCTTGCTACTCTGGTTATGCAGAGCTCTTCACTGGCCCACTTCAAACATAGTTTGGATCAGTGGACAGGGAATTGCAAATTCACACCCGGGATAGCTCCTGCGTCTCTTGCAGACAGGGGCAATCTGTAAGATACTCACTCGATGCATATGCACAAATCCATGCCATCCTCTTGCCCCAGGGGACATATGTTGGGTAAAATCGGGTTATATTGGCTAGGCTTGTAAGGGCTCTTATTCCGTTAGCCTAGTAATGTCTTACAGTAGTCACGCAGATCATTGTTTTTTTTTTACCTATAGTTGTATCATTTTGTATTAATAATTATAGAGAAAAACTGATTATGGACAGTTAAAAAAAATTAAACACACTCTGGTCTTCATTTTTTTCCAAAACCACTTGCAGCTTTACTGTGAGAAGTATAACTGGAAATGAAATTACTTATAAAACAACAATGCTTCAGATAAAACAATGATTAAGAAAGTGAGCGTTACGCTCCTAAAAGGGGGAATTTAGCTCATCATGGAGTGCATGCAGGGAATGGGTGGGAATTTTACACACACACACACACACACACACACACACACACACACACACACACACACACACACACACACACACCCCTGAAGACTGCTTCTGACTTGTTTCTGTTTCCTTCACATGTGGTGCTGTTGAGGTGGTCTACTGAACAAATGAAAATTACAAAACATTTCAACTGTAACAGAGAAGTACCTTCCCCTACATCTGTACTGTTCAGACTTTGTTTGTAGTATACTCTTTTGAATTCATAAGGTCTCATACTAAATGTACCAGATAGAGTTATCAGCTCACAGCAAGAGGTTCTTCGGTTCAGTTTTCATCTGGGGTGCCTTCTGTGCAGAGTATGCATGTTCTCCCTGTTTTCACATGGATTTCCTTCCACATTCAATAGACATGCAGTGTATGGCTGGGATGGTCTAAATTGGCCACAGGTGTGAGTTTGCATGCCAGTGTGTGGTATGGAAGAACAACCCCATGGCAGGGCTAGCCACCTGATGGTCTGAACCTAGCTCTAGGTGATTGCTGCCGTTGAAGTGACACCCCAGCCCCTTGTTCAAAAATGGGAAATGGGGTTGTGGATGGATGGTTTGGAGATTCTGAAATTGTGCCTGCCGTCACTTAATTAGGCTGACCATTGAAGATGTGCTGTCAGAATAGATGTTATTGATTGCAGTAGGGTAGCTGCCCTCCTCAGACAGCCAGAAATGTAAAAGACTGAAGCAGCATCACTTCAAGATTTTCTCAGTAATTTATGAAGCTAAACATTTAATCTTTCTGCGGTTTAGTTGTTGTGTGACCCCAGCTTTAGGGAACAGCTTGATGTATAACCAGTTATTTACAGGATCACATGACTCTGCTCCATTCAAGTCAGTGGGGCTTGCTGTGTCTCCTTGCCAATTAAAGCAGTTAGCAGCTTGATGAAAAAATCAGGCTGATAAATGCTTTAATCAGTATGTCGCTATTTTAAAATATTAAAAACAGTCTTTAGTAAATCCCATTGCTGTAAATGGAGCTTGGCCGCAGTTGATCCTACTAATGCCTTAATTAACCGTCATTATACTCTCCCATAAGTGGGGAAAGGGTATGCCGTCTAAACAGCGGCGCACATCAGAAACTTTATAGAGAAAATTCTGAAAACAATTTTAGGCATGGCAGTCCTGGGTTGTCTGAGACAGTTAACCATCACATGTTAGTAGTAGTTTTTTTCATACTAATGGATATTACATTAGAGCTGTAGCCCATTTGTAGCATTGAAAGTAGTCATTAAAAAGTTATGTATGGATAATGTGCATGACACACACACACACACACACACACACACACACACACACACACACACACACACACACACATATATGCATATATGGGTCTACTTCATTTGGTAGAATTTTATTTCACCGAGACCAAATCACCGAAAACTCATTTCACCAAAACTTACAATGCTGCATTTCAAAATACTACATTTCATTTGTGTAGAGTACTGCAAGGCATTTAAAAGGTATATGCCCTATTCCCCACTGTAGTGCGATCCTGAAGTTAGTATATATAGATAGTTTGGATGTTCTTCGTGTTTCACTGTTGCAGGTAGCCCTCAGCCGGCCTGAATACCAGAGTCTTCGGATTTCTGTGTCGGATGCTGTCTGTTCTTCCATGATGTCAGGTCGTCAGGGGTATAAAACATGCAGCCGACACCATCACATCAGTCTTTCTTGCCGTGCGGTGCCCAAAGCAGAAGCAGTTCGCAAATGTCGGTTGGCCGACATCTGAAATTTTCAGTACCCCGTTGGGGATCCTTTTTCCTTGCTCTAACCGATGTCAGAAAAAATTAACAATTGTCTTGCCTGTGGAAAGCAAATACCTCATAGAGATTTTCATTCTTACTGCGTCACCTGTTTAGGCCCAGACCACGAAGTCCCTTGCTGAAGTTTTTGTGCCTTGTTCAACGCCCAAATTATTTGTCAGGCTATTTTTGTAGCTAAATACTTTCGTTCTCGATCTCCATACTCCGAAATGGCTTATTTAAGCCATCCGACTACCAATCTTCCGAAAAAACGTAAGGATAAAAACAGAGACAGACTGTATAAGTCCAAAACTGTCGACGACACTTCCATTAAGCTAGTTGCCAGTCTGCCGGTAGTCAGTGAGGCACTTTCACAGCCCCTGGTACCCGCTACTACAGATTTGCAGGCCTCTACTGAGATCCATTTTGAGTCCGGTATGCCGCAAGATGCTTCTTCGACTATGGAACCTGTGGATGTCTCTACCTTGGATGGGTCCGGAGCCGCTGTACAGGCACCGGCTTCTGAGGGTGTATTCAGGCCTACCGATTTTCATATTAAGCCGATGACTTCATTTCAAGCTAAGAATACCAAATTCCTCAGGCCTAAAGCTCAGACTACGCCTAGAAAACTGATGACCAAAGCGCATTCTCATGCACATATGCCTTAAAAGCAAATGATTAGAATGTCTGAAGATCTTATTACCTTAATTAGGGGAGGCCAGCCTTCCCCCTCTAAGAGACCTAGAACTGATTTTCTTTCTGATTCTTCTGATCATGAATCTGATATCTGTTCCTTCTGACTACCAAGATTTACCCTTATCTACTTATGAGGATTCTGATGAGGATTCTGATGCAGAGGATTCCATTCCCTCTGCTTCCCCTCCAGAAGATTTTTCTTTTGATGAAACCTTGTATACCCTTAAGGAGCATTTCTGCTGGGAAAGCCAGGACTATTATCAGTTCAAAAAGAGACTTAGGGAATTTTTAAACCTGCCTCAACACAGGCCTCTAGCTATCCCTCCTGTTCTGGAGATTGTAGGTGATGTTTTTTTGGAATCCAGCCTTACCACAGACACTTTGCCTCCAGCTCCCAGGAAACCTGACAGGTGCTACAGAGTACCTGACTCTCACAAATTCCTCTTCAAGAGTCCGACTGCAGATCCAGAGACCATTTCCCAAGGACCAAAAGGCATTAAGGCTACTACTACCAAAAACCCTACCCCCTTCTGATAGGGACTCTAGAGCTTTTGACAGATGGGGTAAGAAGGTGTACACTTCTGCTACTTCGGCCATTAGGGCTTTAAATTGCCAGTTTCATATGTTAAAGTATCAGCAGCATATTATGGGACTACTTAAACAGAATATTATGTTGATTCCTGACTGTGCTGAACACAAAGATTTACAAGAGTTAATGCATTCTGCTGACCAAATTGGTAAACATACTTTGCAATGTGGTTTTGATGCTTTAGAAGCATTTTGCAGGGCTGCTGTCACTGGGTCTGTACTTAGAAGGCATGCTTGGCTTAAGGAACAAAACTTGCCAGATCATGTTAAAGCTAAATTACTGGATGCACCCTTAAACCAAGAGCGCCTTTTTGGCAACAAAGCAGAAGTTCTCAAAAGGATGGAGGAAAAAGCTAAATTTATGTAAACTGTTAAAGATTTCTTACAAGTACAGCCACCTAGATTCAGTAGGCATTGGCCTTCAAAGAACTGGTCCTTTCAAGTCCCTTCCAGGCCTTCTCAGTCCAAACCCAGCAGACCACCAAGACTTCAGTGTCAGGCTATGCACAGATCTAAGCAGTGGGGGGCTCCCACTTCCAAAGCAGGGAGTAGTAAGCCACCCCCCTATGGAAAAATGGCACAATGACTTATCCTTAACTCTTCCAAGCCTTGCTCAACTAATTACTCCCTTAGGAGGAAAGCTCGCCCTGCATGCAAAAAACTGGGAACTCATTACTCAAGACAAATGTTTTTTAAACATAATTTCCCTAGGATACAGATTCCACTTCCACTCACTCCAAGTGGATGGCCAGACCTCCCCCCCCAAATCAGTGGGCGGAGGCCCAAAAACAAGTGCTCTCTCTCCTCAGTATCAGGGCCAACAGAACAAAGGTTTTATTCAAGACTGTTCCTGGTTCCCAGAAAAGAAAACTCATGGCGTCCCATCCTGGACCTATCTATTCTCAGTACCTTTCTGGTAGTTCCAAAATTCAAAATGCTAACTCTTCAACAGCTTCTTCCTGTGCTAGCCAAGGATGCCTGGCTGGCAACCCTAGACTTAAAAGAAGCTTACCTGCACATCCCAATAAGGGAATCCTGCAGGAAATACCTATCAGTTCTCTGCAGTTCCCTTTGACTTATCTACTGTGCCCAGGGTATTCACAAAGTGCCTAGCTCCAGCCATTGCATTTTGCAGGCAGAGAAATATTCAAATTTACTCATACTTGGACGATTGCCTGATTCAGGCAGAAAGTCAGGACTTGCTATTACAACACCTGGCATTTGTAAAGAGACTTCTAACCTCACTTGGGTACACCATCAACGAGAAGAAACCACACCTAGTACCCTGCCAACAGATTGTATTTTTGGGAGCAAGCTTGAACACAACCTCCCAGTTGGCATTCCTCACTCTAGAGAAACAAGTTTATTTGACAACCTACAGGCCACAAAAACCCAGCTATCTGCAAGGAAAATCCTGCAAGCCCTGGGGTTTCATGGCTTCTTGCATTTTGTTAATTCCATATGCAAGATTGTATATGAGGAAACTTCAATGGTATCTAAAACGTCTATGGTGTCAACATTCTCAGGACCTGGAAACAATGATTCCTATCATTCCATGTCTAAGGACAGAGTTCCTTTGCTGGGCAGAGGCCTGCTACCACAACAAGGGACTCAGCAAGGGACTTTCTTTCACTCTACCCCCTGCTGCCCAAATCCTAACAACAAACGCATCAGATTATGCATGGAGGGCTCACATGGCAGGGCAGTGCATTCAGGGCAAATGGAACCCAAAACAGATGCACGCATATCAATCAAAAAGAAATGTTAGCTGTACAGAATGCTCTGCCAGCCTTCAAAGACCTTATTCTTCCCTGACAACTATTGGTAAAGACAGACAACACCACAGTTATTTGGTACATAAACAAGCAGGGGGGAACCCATTTCTACCCAATCTGCAGACTAGCCATGGCTCTGTGGAACACAGCCTTAAGCTACTAAGTGAACCTGCAAGCTCAATTCCTGCCAGGCAAACTAAATTCACTGGCAGGTGACTTAAGCAGAAATCTCATGGACCCACACGAATGGAAAGTGGAACCCAAAATATTCAAGCTCTTGAGGAACAAATGGGGGACACCAGAGGTGGTAGACCTGTTTGCCTCCCCTCAGACCAAGTGAACAAATTCTGCACCAGAACTCCCCTCAGTCAAGCTTGGAAAGTGGATGCCCAGTCCTTTACCTGGGAAAGCCTGTCAATTTATCCGTTCCCCCCCCCCCTCTGCCTCTCCTCTCGAAGGTTCTACTAAAGATCAAACAGGACAAGCCAAGGACAATACGGATTGCCCCGGACTGGCCACGCCAGCACAGGTACCCCCCTTTGCGCAATCATGACAGTGCTGCAACCATGGCACCTGCCTCAGACCCCTTCCCTGCTGTCCTAGCAGGCGGGCCATATTCTGCACCCTCCGCTTCAAACCCCGAACCTTGCAGCCTGGCTAATTCCCTGAGCTCACCTCTAACAGCCCTCAGTAAGCAGGTGCTGGATGTCATTCTTCAGGCAAGGAGGCCTAGTACTAGAAAATCATAGTCAGAAAAGTGGAAAATACACTGTTCCTGGAGCCAGGCTCAGGGGTTAGGCACAACAGTGCCCAGCTTACCTCATATTATAGATTACTTAACAGAAATGCTCCAGAATAGCCTATCTTTCTCTTCAATTAAGATTCATGCCTGTGCCATTTCAACACATTGTAATACTGAGCCACCCCTCTTCTCTCATCCCCTGCTGAAACAATTCCTTAGAGGGGCCAAAAATTTAAGACCCCCCCCCCCCAGAAGAGCACCCACTCCAGCCTGGGACCTTAACTTTGTATTGGAAAAGCTCACCCCCACCTTTGAATCAGCTGCTACAGCAGAGTTGAAATTCCTTTCTTGGAAAACAGCCTTACTTCTAGCCATCACTTCAGCAAGAAGAGTGTCTGAACTGCAGGCCCTCATGGCAGTGGAACCCTTCATTATCGTCCATGCGGACAGGGTTTCTCTCAGGAATAATCCATCCTTTATGCCCAAGATGCTTCTTCGACTATGGAACCTGTGGATGTCTCTACCTTGGATGGGTCCGGAGCCGCTGTACAGGCACCGGCTTCTGAGGGTGTATTCAGGCCTACCAGTCCATTCATTTTCCTACTTTTTTCCCTAACCCTCAAAGTAAGGGGGAAAGGATACTACATTCTCTGGATGTGCACAGGCAGCTTAGATTCTATTTGGACATAACTAAGCCTCTCAGAAAATCTGACCAGCTGCTGGTTAGCTTTGCTGCAGGGGCAGAGGGGAAGGCTATTTCAAAACAAACCTTTTCCAAATGGATAGCCCATTGCATCCATTTCTGCTACAAGCACCATGGAAAACCTACCCCACAGGGGATAAGATCACATTCCACTAGAGCTGCATCTACATCTACGACATTTCTCAGAGGAGTCTCTACCAGGGACATGCTGGAAGCTGCTAACTGGAGCTCTGTACATTCTTTCACCAAGCATTACCACCTACCTATCTTTTCTAAATCCAGAGCTGGATTTGCCACAGCAGTCTTACAGGGCCTGATTGCTAGCCCTAATGCTCTTTAACTGCTTCCACCCTTCCTTAGCTTTGGGAATCAACCCAATTGTGATGATTGCAACAGTGAAACACGAAGAACATAGTACAGTTGTGTACACTTACCATAAATGTAGATGTTAGAGTGTATTCACTGTTGCAGTCCTGGATGTTCTTCATGTTTCACTGTTGCAGTCATTACATTTGGGTAATCTGCTGGCAGGTTGCCCTCAGTCGGCCTGAATTACAAAGTCTTGGGTCCTGCATCGGTTGATGTCTCTTTTTCCATGACGTCAGGTCATCAGGGGTATAAAACATGCAGCCGACGCCATTTTAATCCGTCTTTCTTGCCACGCGGTATCCGAAGCAGAAGCAGTTCGCAAGTGCCGTCGGCCGACTCCTGAAATTTTCGTTTTCGAATTTCAGAACCGAAGTCTTCAAACTAAAGCTAAGTACCCCGTTGGGGAAACTTTTTCTTGCTCCTTACCGATGTCAGTAAAAGTTAATAATTGTATGACTTGTGGGAAGCAAATACCTCATAAGGATTTTCATTTGTACTGTATTCCTTGCCTAGGCCCTGACCACAACATGCCTTACTGTCGGTTTTGTGCTAAATTTAACCAATGCACTATTAAGCGTCGGTATATTTTTGCTTCTAAATATTTTGGCTCAAGATTTAACTATCCAGAAATGTCGTCGGTTATCAATTCGACTACCGGAATTCACAAAAAATGCAAAGAAAAAGACAGAGACAGACCGTCGAGGTCCAAAACCAATGACGAAGCTTCTCCTAAGCCAGTCGCCGGTTCGCCAGTACTCAGTGAGGCGCTTTCGCAGCCCCTGATGCCCGCTACCTTTGATTCACAGGCCTCTACTGAGACCCAGTCGGAGTCCGGTATGCCGTGAGACACTTCAATTATTGAACCCGCGATGTCTCTCCCTTAGATGGGTCCAGAGCCGCTGAGCAGGCACCAGCTTCTGAGGGTGTTTTCACGCCTAAAGATTTATATATTAAACTGACGCCATCATCAAAAACAAGGCCAAAACCAACTTCTATGTCTAAAAAACTGAGGCATGGGCCACGTGTTCAGGCCCATATGCCTAAAAAACAAATGATCAAAATGGCTGAGGGTTTAATTACCTTGATCAGGGGTTCCCAACCCCCTCCTGCTAAGAGGCCTAGACAAGGCACTGATTATGAATCTTCAGGTTTCCATTTCTTCTGATCAGGAATTTTCTATTCCACCTTATGAGGACTCTGATGCAGAAGAATCCATCCCTTCTGCTTCTCCTCCTGAGGATTTTTCTTTTGGAGAAACTTTGCATACCTTAAGGGAACATTTTCATTGGGAGAGTCAGGATTTCTCAGAATCCAAAAAGAGACTTGCGGATTTCCTTCTTCCTCAGCATAGGCCTTTGGCTATACCTCCAGTTTTAGACATTGTTGATTATGTTTTCTCCAGCATGGCTCCTGATTCCCTGCCTCCGGCTCCTAGTAAGCCAGACAGATATTACAGAGTTCTTAATTCCCACAAGTTTCTTTTTAAAAACCCTACTGCTGACCCTGAAACAATTTCTCAAGGTCCCAAGGGTGTTAAGGCTTCTACTGCTAAAAATCCTACCCCTTGACTCCAGGGCGCTGGATAGATGGGGTAAGAAGGTTTACACGTCTGTAACCCTGGCAATCAGTGCTTTAAACTGTCAATTTCATATGCTTAAATATCAACAGCATGTCATGGGCATACTGAAACAGAAAGTGATGTTGATTTCTGACTGTGTGGAAAATAAAGAGTTACAGGATTTATTGCATTCAGCTGAACAATTTGGTAAGCATACTTTGCAATGTAGTTTTGATTCCTTGGAGGCCTCTTGCAGGGCCGCCATAACTGGATCTGTGATAAGAAGGCATGCTTGGCTCAAGGAGCAAAATCTGCCTGATCATGTTAAAGCGAAATTGTTGGATGCCCTTTTACAACAGGACAGTCTATTTGGTAATGAGGCAGAAGAAGTTTTGAAAAAGATGGAAGACAAAGCTAAATCTATGCAAACTGTAAAAGATTTCCTACAAGTGCAGCCACCCAGGTTCAGCAGGCACTGGCCAACTAAGAATTGGTCTTTTCCAGTGTCCAACAGAGCCGCTCAGGTCAAACCCAGACACTCCAAAGGCTCCAGGTTTCAGTCACAAAGAACTTACAAAATGAAACAATGGGGCGCCTCCACCTCCAAATCTGGAAGTAGCAAGGCAGCCCCCTATGGTAAACAGTCTCGATGACTTTCCTCTGCCATTTCTAAGCACTTATCTTCTGGCAGCCCCTTTGGGGGGAAAAATAGCACTTCATGCACAAAATTGGCATCCAATTACCCAGGACAAATGGGTTTGAAATATTGTATCCCAGGGATACAGATTTCATTTCCACACATTGCCAATTCCAAACGGATGGCCAGATCTGCCTCAAAATCACTGGGCAGAGGCCCAGAAACAAGTAATGTCCCTCATGGATATGGGGGCTTTTCAACCAGTACAAGAAAAGGAAAAAGGACAAGGTTTTTATTCAAGACTTTTCCTGGTACCCAGAAAAGACAAATCATGGCGTCCAGTTCTGTACTTATCCATTCTAAATACTTTCCTGGACATTCCAAAATTCAAGATGCTGACTATACAACAGTTACTGCCTATGCTGGCCAAGGATGCCTGGTTGGTAACTCTAGACTTAAAAGAGGCTTACCTATATATCCCAATCAGGGAATCTTGCAGAAGATACCTACGCTTCAAAGCAGGCTACACGCACTATCAGTTCTCTGCACTGCCCTTTGGCTTATCTACTGCACCCAAGGTCTTCACAAAGTGCCTGGCACCAGTAATTGCATTTTGCAGACAAAGACATATTCAAATTTATCCTTATCTGGACGATTGTCTAATTCAGGCAGAAAACAAGGGCACTCTTCTACAGCATCTGGCGTTTGTAAAAAGGCTTCTAACATGCCTAGGGTACACCATAAACGAAAAGAAATCACAACTGGTACCCTTTCAAATAATTACATTCCTGGGTGCAAGCTTGAATACAGCTGTCCAGATGGCTTACCTCACACCAGACAAACAAATTCAGTTGATGACATACTTCAAATAAGTGGCCACAAAAACCCAGCTATCTGCAAGACAAATTCTGCAGGCCTTGGGGTTCATGGCTTCCTGCATCTTACTAATTCCATATGCAAGATTGTATATGAGGAAACTTCAATGGTACCTACAAAACTTATGGAGTCAACATCGTCACAGCCTGGAAACAATGATTCCTATCATTCCTTGCCTGCAACAGGAGTTCCTATGGTGGGCAGAGGCCTGTCACTAAAACAAAGGACTGTCATTCATTCCACCCCCTGCCACCACACAATGACTACAGGCGCTTCAGTTATGCTTGGCGGGCCCATCTGGCAGGGAGAGGCATTCAGGGCAAATGGAGCCCAAATCAAATGCACCTACATATCAGCCAGAAAGAAATGCTAGCTGTACAGAATGCTCTGACAGCCTTCAAGGACTTTCTTCATCCAGGACAACTACAGATAAAGATGGACAACACCACGGATGTTCATCGTGCATACAGCTGCAGTCATAACAGATGGGTTTTCCTGCCATCAGGTGGGGCCTCGGTCGGCCGAATTCCAAAGTCTAGGTCCGGCGTCGGTTGTCGTCGCTTCCTCCCTGACGTCAGTGCGACAGGGGTATAAAAGAACCAGCCAAGGCCATTTTCTTCAGTCTTTCTTGCCACGCGGTGCCCGAAGCAGAAGCAGTTCGCAAGTGCCGGTCGGTCAGCTCCTGAGATTACGAATATTTTTCAACCGAAGTCTTCTTGAAAGCTAAGTACCCCGTTGGGGAAACTTTTCTTGCCTCAGTCCGATGTCAGACAAAGTTAATAATTGCATTTCATGTGGGAAGCAAATACCGCATAAGGATTTTCATTCCCTCTGCATTCCTTGCTTAGGCCCAGACCACGACGTCTCGGCCTGTAGTTTTTGTGCTACATTCAACAGACGCACTATTAAGCGTCGGGCGGAGTTCGCCCAACACTATTTTGGCAAAAAATGTAATTACATTATGTCGTCGGATACTCCGACTCCAGTTTTGAGTAAAAGATGCAAAGATAAGGACCGACATACAAGGTCCGCGGCTTCTACCAACACCACGCCAAAGCTGACTACAGGTGGCCCGGTTCTCAGTGAGGCGCCTACGCAGCCCCTGACTACCGACGACACTTCATTGGCGGTGTCTACTGTGCCCGAGGTCGCAGGCTCTTCGGCCCACACCCCGACTACAGATACCGAAGCCACTCTTGGCGGTGAAACTCAGAGTTTAGACAGGTCTGCCACCTCGCAAGGTGTCTTCAGGCCTTCCTCTTCTTTTTCCATCAAGGCTGTCTCTAAGTCTAAAACAGCCATGCATACTAAAAGACAAGCTCCACAGGGCCCTTCTCAAGGCCCCATGCCTAAAAAGCAGATGCTCAAAATGGCTGAGGATTTGATTACTCTTATCAGGGGTTCTCAACCCCCCCCCCCCAGACAAAAGGCCCAGTGTGGTGGAAGAATCCCCCTCCTCGGACCAGGCCTCCATTATTTCAGAACATTCTGATGACCAGGAACCATTCATACTCCCCTTTTGAAGATTCTGATGCAGAGGAGTCCATTCCCTCTGTCTCCCCCCCTGAGGATTACTCTTTTGGGGAAACCTTGCATACCTTGAGGGAACACTTCCACTGGGAAGGCCAAGAGTACTCAGACTCCAAGAAAAGGCTCAGGGATTTCCTCTTGCTCCCTCAGCACAGGCCTCTGGCTATACCTCCTGTCTTAGACATTCTAGATGATGTGTATTCGGAGGCCTGCCTTAACCCAGACTCTTTACCTCCAGCCCCAGTCAAGCTTGACAGGTATTACCGGGTTCCTGACTCACACCAATTCCTATACAAAAGCCATGCGGCTGACCCAGAAACTATCTCACAGGGCCCAGGGGAATTAAGGCCTCCACTGCTAAAAATCCATTACCTTCAGAGAGAGATTCCAGAGCTTTAGTAAGGTGGGGGAAAAAGGTATACACCTCGGCCACCTTAACCATGAGGGCATTAAACTGTCAGTTCAGTACCAACAGTTTCTGCTATCACAGTTAAGAAGCAAAATGTCACAACCTGAACAACCAGACTTGAAGGAGTTGCAGGATTTGATACATAGTGAAGAACAAGTGGGTAAACATACCTTGCAATGTGGTTTTGATGCTTTAGAGGCCTCATGTAGAGCTGCTGTTACAGGATCAGTCATACGTAGACATGCCTGGCTCAAAGAGCAAATCTTACCAGATCATGTCAAAGCTAAATTACTAGATGCCCCTCTGCAAAATGATGTATTGTTTGGTGTTAAAGCTGAGGAGGTATTAAAGAAAATGGAGGAAAAGGCAAAATCAATGCAAACAGTGAAAGATTTCCTACAGGTACAACCTCCACGATTCAGTAGAAATTGGCCTTCCAAAAATTGGTCCTTTCCAGCCACTGACAGACCCCAAAGAGGTAGATACAGGCGCCTGAGGGGCAGAGGGCAATCTCAAGGATCGTTTAGAGGCAGACAATGGCAAGCACCTACACAAAGAGGTGGTGAGGATAGTTCACAGCCATTCAGAAAGCAGACCCAATGACTTTCCCCTTTGCATGCCAAGCAAGGCTCAAATGGCAGCACCTTTAGGCGGAAAACTGGCATTATTTTCGAAAAATTGGCATATTGTCACAAAAGACAAATGGATCCTGGACATTATAGACAGAGGCTACAGATTCCACTTTCACACCCTTCCAAAAATGAGAGGCATGCCAAACCTGCCACACAATCAAAGGGCAGAGGCACAAAAACAAATTTCAGATCTCATGGACATGAAAGCTATTCAAGAGGTACCTGCACAAGAACAGGGTCAAGGTTTTTACTCCAGACTATTCCTGGTACCAAGGAAGGGAAAAGATTGGAGACCTATTTTGGACCTATCAATCGTAAACACATTTTTACTCGTGCCAAAATTCAAGATGCTCACATTACAGCAGCTTCTTTCCATGCTGGGCAAAGAGTCTTGGCTGGTAACATTGGACCTCAAGGAGGCATACCTGCATGTCCCAATCAGACAAGATTGCAGAAGATACCGCAGATTTCTTGCAGGTTCAACCCATTATCAATTGTCTGCATTGCCCTTTGGCTTATCTACTGCACCCAGAGTGTTCACGAAATGCCTGGCATCAGTAATTGCCTACTGCAGACTTCAAGGGATACAAATATACCCATATTTGGACGACTGCCTGATCCAAGCGGACAGCAAGCACATACTTCTGAAACATCTGGCTTTTGTAATAATGTTGTTGAATTCTCTGGGATACACAGTCAACAAAAAGAAATCAAGGTTAATACCCTCTCAAACAATAAATTTCCTGGGTGCCAACTTGGGACACAAACACCCAGATGGCCTACCTCACGCCAGAGAAACAGGGGCAACTAACTCAATACTTCAGAAAACTAGCAAATTTCACCAGGCTGACTGCAAGGAAAATCCTGCAGGCTCTGGGATTCATGACATCTTGCATCCTACTAATCCCATGTGCAAAGCTGCATATGAGGAAACTTCAATGGTACCTGAAAAACCTATGGTCTCAACACAGCCACAGTTTGGAAACAATAATACCACTGATTCCATGTCTTCAAAAGGAATTTCTGTGGTGGGCTCAAGCATGCCAAAGAAACACAGGTCTCCCATTCTGCAAGCCTCAAGCAAATCAAGTCAATCACAACAGACGCCTCGGACTACGCCTGGGGGGCGCACATGACAAATCGGTGCATTCAGGGCAAATGGTCCCAAAAAGAAATGCACCTACACATCAATCAAAAGGAAATGCTAGCAGTAATAAATGCTATTATAGCTTTCAAAAACCTTCTGCATCCAGGTCAGCTATTGATAAGGACAGACAACACCACAGTAATGTGGTACATAAACAAACAGGGAGGAACCCATTCATACCCCCTGTGCAGGCTGGCCATGTCTCTTTGGAACATGGCTCTGGAACTACAAATCGAACTTCAAGCACAGTACTTGCCAGGCAAGGAAAACATGCTGGCAGACAACCTAAGCAGAAATATGATAGATCCACATGAATGGAAGTTGCATCCTCAAGTTTTTACAGAGATAATTCAAGCATGGGGAAGGCCAGACATAGATCTATTTGCCTCCCACAGAAATCACCAATTGGCAAAATTCTGCTCAAGGACCTTTCATCCACTGGCCTGGAGAGTGGACGCACTCTCTTTCAGTTGGACAACAATGACAGTTTATGCCTTTCCACCTCTTCCTCTGCTTCCCAAAGTTCTATTAAAAACCAGAGCAGACAGACCAAAGATGATTCTCATTGCTCCAGACTGGCCAAGACAACACTGGTACCCAATCCTGAGGAGCCTGACGCATTCCCCACCATGGATCCTACCTCTAATGCCTCTTCTTCTGACTCAGCACAATTTCAAAACTCTTCACAGTCAGCTGAAAACACTCAATCTGGCCGCATGGAAGATTCCTTAACTTCACAACAGACCCTACTCTCCATTGAGGTGCAGGATGTCATTTTGGAGGCCAGAAGGCCTTCTGCTAGAAAAGCTTACTCCGCAAAATGGAAACGGTTTTGTGCCTGGAATGAGAAAAAGGGTCAGAATCATGGAATACTGAATTTACCTCAAATATTACAGTACCTAGCTGAGATGCTAAGCAGTGGACTTTCATTCTCCTCCATCAAAATCCATGCCTCAGCCATTTCTGCAGAATACAACACTGATCCTCCTTTATTCTCTCACCCCCTCTTAAGACAGTTCCTCAGAGGGGCTAAGAATATAAAACCCCCAAGGAAACAACCAGTGCCTGCTTGGCACCTCAATTTCATTCTAGAAAAACTGACCTTGCCTCCTTTTGAGCCAGCTGCCTCAACAGAACTGCAATATTTGTCCTGGAAAACAGCCTTCCTTCTGGCTATCACCTCAGCTCGCAGGGTATCGGAACTACAAGCCCTCATGGCTGTGCAGCCTTTCATCATTTTCCATCAGGACAGAGTTTCCTTACGAACCAATCCGTCCTTTATGCCAAAGGTAGTATCCAGGGTAGCTTTGAATCAGGCTATTCACTTACCTACCTTTTACCCTAATCCTCAAAACAAAGGGGAGAAACTACTACATTCCTTGGACATCCACAGACAGCTGCGTTATTATTTGGACAGAGCAAAGACTTTCAGAAAATCAGAGCAACTCTTTGTGTCCTATGCTACAGGAGCTCAAGGGAAGCCAATTTCCAAACAGACAATCTCAAAATGGATAGCCCACTGCATACGCTTTTGTTACTTTTTTCATGGAAAAACTGTACCTGCAGGCATCAGATCTCACTCCACAAGGGCCACAGCTATCTCTGCAGCTTTCCTCAGGGGGGGTTCCTACCAAAGATATTTTGGAAGCAGCCACTTGGAGTTCTGTACATAACTTCTCCAAGCACTATCACCTACCATTATACTCCAAATCTAGAGCAGGCTTTGCCACTGCAGTCTTGCAGGGCATCCTGGCTCCTCCTAGTTCCACCTAGTGCCTACCACCCCTTTTTTAGCTTTGGGATTCTACCCATCTGTTATGACTGCAGCTGTATGCATGATGAACATAGTACAGTTTTGTACCTACCATAAATGTAGATGTTCGAATGTTAATACAGCTGCAGTCCAGGTTTCCCTCCCTCCTTCCCCTCTTGGGACAGGCCTATTGGCTAACACCTCCTCATACAACCTGATGGGGGTATTCATTTATGGTGTATTTGCTTGCAACTACTGTTTTTTGATTATATTGCATTGCATTATTACATAAATGTATGTATTGCCTTCCTTCTGGGGGCACCTGACATCTGGGGCAAGAAAAACTGAAGAAAATGGCGTTGGCTGGTTCTTTTATACCCCTGTCGCACTGATGTCAGGAAGGAAGCGACGACAACCGACGCCGGACCTAGACTTTGGAATTCGGCCGACCGAGGACCCGCCTGACGGCAGGAAAACCCATCTGTTATGACTGCAGCTGTATTAGCACTCGAACATCTACATTTATGGTAGGTACAAAACTGTACTTTATGTGGTACATAAACAAGCAGGGGGGCACCCACTCCTACCCCCTTTGCAGACTAGCCATGGACTTGTGGAACACAGCCTTGACTTATCAAATACATCTACAAGCTCAATTCCTGCCCGCAAAACAAAATACTCTGGCAGACAAACTTAGCAGAAAACTTATGGATCCACACGAATGGAAATTGGATCCATGAATCCTCAGCATGTTGCCACAAAAATGGGGGCGCCTGGACATAGTCAGTTGGATAAATTCTGCACAAGACTTCATCACAAAAAAGCTTGGAAAGTGGATGGTCTATCCTTCAGCTGGAAAAACCTGTCAGTCTATGCCTTTCCCCCTCTGCCTCTGTTCTCCAAGGTTTTACTTAAAAGCCAGACAGGAAAAAACGAAAATGATTCTGATTGCTCCAGGCTGGCCTCGCCAACACTGGTACCCGCTCCTACGCAATATGTCACACCTTCCTCCATGGTACCTGCCTCAGACACCTTATCTACTGTCTCAGCAGAACTATCAAATTCTGCACACTCAGCTCCAAACACTGAATCTTGCAGCATGGCTAATCAACTAATTTCAGAAGTCTCATCTTTCAGTAAACCTGTGATGGATGTCATTTTGTAGGCAAGAAGGCCTAGTACTAGAAAATCTTATACGGATAAATGGAAAAGATTCTGTGCCTGGAACCAAGCACAAGGAATAAACACAGCAATGCCCAATATCCCTCAGATTCTGCAATATTTAACTGAGATGCTTCATAAGAGCCTATCTTTTTCTTCTATAAAAATCCATGCTTCAGCCATTTAGGCTCATTACAACACAGCCTCCTCTCTTTTCTCATCCCCTACTAAAGCAGTACGTCAGAGGGGCCAAAAATTTGAGACCTCCCAGGAGAGCACCAACTCCGGCATGGGACCTCAACATTGTGCTGGAAAAACTCACCCTACCTCCTTTTGAACCAGCTACTACTGCAAACATAAAATTTCTCTCTTGGAAGACAGTTTTTCTCTTAGCAGTCACTTCAGCTAGAAGGATTTCAGAACTACAGGCCCTCATGGCAGTGGAGCCTTTCATTATCTTTTATCCGGACAGGGTGGCCCTCAGGACCAATCCATCCTTTATGCCTACGGTGGTATCCAGTGTGGCTCTTAATCAGACCATTCATCTGCCAACTTTTTCCCAAATCCACAGAACAAGGGGGAGCGGATTCTGCATTCATTGAATGTACACAGACAACTAAGATTCTACTTAAACAGGACAAAATCTCTAAGAAAATCTGAGCAATTACTGGTGGCATTGGCTGCAGGGGCAGAGGGAAATGCTATTTCATAGCAAACCATTTCAAAATGGATACGTCATTGTATTAGTTTCTGCTACATGCACAATGGTAAACCTGTCCCCAAGGGGATCAGATCCCATTCCACCAGGGCTACATCTACTTCTGCAGCTTTTCTCAGAGGAGTTCCTACCAGAGACATTCTAGAAGCTGCTACTTGGAACTCAGTTCATACCTTCACCAAACATTACCATTTACCTCTCTTCTTTAAATCCAAAGCAGGCTTTGCCACTGCTGTCCTGCCAGGGCCTCATAGCTGCTCCTAATGCTGTATAATTCCATCCTCCCAACCATAGCTTTGGGACTCTACCCAAATGTAATGACTGCAACAATGAAACATGAAGAACATAGTACGGTTGTGTACACTTACCATAAATGTAGATGTTCGAGTGTATACATCTGGGGCAAGAAAAACTGATTAAAATGGTGTCGGCTGCATGTTTTATACCCCTGACGACCTGACTTCATGGAAGAAGAGACAGCAACCGATGCAGGACTTAAGACTTTGTTATTCAGGCCGACTGAGGGCAACCTGCCAGCAGATTACCCAAATGTAATGACTGCAACAGTGAATACACTCGAATGTCTACATTTATGTTAAGTGTACACAGCTGTACTTTACCCTCACTCCAGCCCCCTGACTTCTCTTGGTCCTACCTTTCCTTCTTGTTTGGCATGTAGTATGTAATGTGTATTGGCTTTTTGCTGGGGGTGTTCCATATGCCATATAATTGCTTCCTATTGTGGGGGCACCTGACATCTCGGGCAAGAAAAACTGATGTAATGGCGTCGGCTGCATGTTTTATACCCCTGACGACCTGACGTCATGGAAGAAGCGACAGCATCCGACGCAGAAATCCGAAGACTCTGGTATTCAGGCCGACTGAGGGCTACCTGCAGGCAGATAACCCAAATGTGATGACTGCAACAGTGAATACACTCGAACATCTACATTTATAGTAAGTGTACACAACTGTACTTTTTATATTGTCCGGTTTCTGTTAAAAGGGTAAGTAAATGTTTTTTAAGTTCTGGAAAGAGTTGGTCATCGGTGGTGTTGTAAGTATACATGTGTATGGTGTACAATGTAATATTTTGAAATGCAGCATTGTAAGCTTTCTGTGAAATGATGTAAGCTTTCTGTGAAATGAGTTTCAGTCAAATTAGTTTTTGGTGATTTGAACTTTCGTCGATTTGGTCCCGGTGAAATGAAATTCTTCCAAATGAGTTTTCAGCGAAATGAAGTAGACCTGTATGTGTGTGAGTCTATGTGTAGTTCCCCTTCATATGATCAAATGTCTGTAAACTCGAAAGTCATAAACTCGAAACCAGAGTCTCAAATTTAGAGAAACTCGAATATATGAAAGGGGGGGGGGATTAACACCTTTCAAATGTTTTTGCAGGGGGAGCCCCGCTGCACCCCCCCCACACCCCCCTACTTAAATATACCTACTCAGAGATAGTACTATAGTGAAGGAAAGGGAAATGTCCCATTCTGTGCTATACGTGTAAGCGGAAAGTGGAAGATTTTCCATTCCTCCGCTATAGTGCGGTCACGGAACATTCACATTTAAACTGCTAGGGTACAGGGGACCTGGCCACCTACAGTAAGGTAAGTTAACTTTTTATTTTTTTATACCTAAGGCTCCCATTCACAATTTCGAGTGAATGGAAGTTCAATATTCTGGTCCCGAGATTATGAATTTCGAGGTTCCATCCATTCGATCTTGTGAAGGGGAACCTATATATATACATTTTATATATATATATATATATATATATATATATATATATATATATATATATATATATATATAAATAGAAGAATAAATTGTATAAACAAACCCAAAAAGCCAAATGTAGTGTGTAGCGTTGCTAAACACACGCTGTAAAACCATTAAACAAAGAGTCCACCATCCATCCATGGTGGCTTCTGTTCAATGCTTGGATGGTGGACTCTTTGTTTAATGGTTTTACAGCGTGTGTTTAGCAACGCTACACACTACGTTTGGCTTTTTGGGTTTGTTTATACAATATATATATATATATATATATATATATATATGTATATATAAAATGTGTGCATGCATATATGTATGTATGTGTGTGTGTATATATATATATATATATATATATATATATATATATATATATATATAAAAATGTGTGTATACACGCACACACACATTTGTATATGATTTGTGTATGTTTATATATTTTAATAACTGCTGATGTAATGTTTGGTACAGAGTAAAAGTGGATGAGGCGTTTGACTACATCTTGCTCTCAACATTAATGACCTACTTGTCAAAAAGAAAATAAAACTGACAGGGTAGATGTTCTTCATGTTTCACTGTTGTGGTCATTACATTTGGGTTATCTGCTTGCAGGTATCCCTCAGTCGGCCTGATTAAGAAAGTCTTGGGTCTTGGGTCCTGCGTCCGTTGCTGTCCCTTCTTCCATGATGTCAGGTCGTCAGGGGTATAAAACATGCAGCCGACACCATTACATCAGTCTTTCTTGCCGTGCAGTGCCCGAAGCAGAAGCAGTTCACAAGTGCCGGTTGGCCGACTCCTGAAATTTCCATTTTCGAGTTTCAGAACCGAAGTCTTCAACTAAAGCTAAGTACCTCGTTGGGGAAACGTTTTCTTGCTCTTTACCAATGTCAGTAAAAGTTAATAATTACATTACTTGTGGAAAGCAAATACCTCATAAAGATTTTCATTCGTACTGTAGTCCTTGCCTAGGCCATGACCACGAAGTACCTTTCTTTCAGTTTTGTGCTTTATTTAATCAGCGCACTATTCGTCGTTGGTATATTTTCGCCGCTAAATATTTCGGTTCTCGGTTTAGTTATCCAGTAATGTCATTGGTTAGCCAACCGACTACTGGGATTCCTAAAAAACGCAAAGATAAAGACAGAAACAGGCCGCCGAGGTCCATAACTGTTGATGACGCTTCTAAGCTCGTCGCCAGTTTGCCGGTACTCAGTGAGGCGCTTTCGCAGCCCCTGATACTTCTGATTTGCAGGCCTCTACTGAGACCCATTCAGAGTCCGGTATGCCGCGAGATGCTTCAACTATGGAAACCGCGGATGTCTCTACCTTGGATGGGTCCGGAGCCGCTGTGCAGGCACCGGCTTCTGAGGGTGTATTCAGGCCTATGGACTTGCATATTAAACCGACACCTCCTTCCTTACTTATGCCTAAATTTCGATCCATGCCTAAAAAAACGATGCCCAGGCCACATGCTCAGGCCTCTATGCCTAAAAAACAAATGATAAGAATGGCTGAAGATCTAATAACTCTAATCAGGGGTAGCCAACCCCCCCTTCTAAGAGGCCTAGGACTGAAGTTGATTATGAATCTTCTGATCAGGATTCTGTTTTTTTTCTAATTCTTCTGATGATCTGGTTTTGCCCGTATCTACTTATGAAGATTCTGATGCAGAGGACTCCATTCCCTCTGCTTCCCCTCCTGAGGATTTTTCTTTTGGGGAAACCTTACATACTCTAAGGGAGCATTTCCACTGGGAAAGCCAGGATTTTTCTGATTCAAAAAAGAGGCTTAGGGATTGCCTTCTCCTACCTCAGCATAGGCCTTTAGCTATTCCTCCTGTACTAGACATTGTTGATGCTTTTTCAGAATCTAATTTGGCCCCTGATTCCCTGCCTCCTGCTCCCAGAAAACCTGATGGATACTACATGGTCCCTGAGTCCCACAAGTTCCTTTTTAAAAATTCTATTACAGATTCAGAGACTATTTCACAGGGGCCCAAGGGCATTTCGGCTCCTACTGCTAAAAATCCTGCCCCTTCTGATAGAGACTCCAGGGCGCTGGGTAGATGGGGTAAGAAGGTTTACACTTATGCATCCTTGGCCATTAGGGCTTTAAACTGCCAGTTTCATATATTAAAGTGTCAGCAACATGTCATTGGACTGCTTAAACAGAAAATGATTTTGATTCCTGACTGTGTGGAAAATAAAGAATTACAGGATTTAATGCATTCTGCTGAACAAGTTGGAAAACATACTTTGCAATGTGGTTTTGATTTATTAGAGGCCTCTTGCAGGGCTGCTGTTACTGGGTCTGTGCTCAGAAGGCATGCTTGGCTTGAGGAGCAATCTTTGCCTGATCATGTTAAAGCTAAATTGTTGGATGCTCCCTTAAATCAGGACCGCCTGTTTGGCAACAAGGCTGAGGAAGTTATTAAAAAGATGGAAGATAAAGCTAAATCTATGCAAACAAGTTCAGCCTCCTAGATTTAGTAGGCACTGGCCCTCTAAGAATTGGTCCTTTCCAGCCCCTTCCAGCTCTTCCCAAGCAAAAACCCCAGGTTTCAGTCCCAGGGGACACACAGAACTAAGCAGTGGGAGGCCTCCACTTCCAAATCTGGGAGTAATAAGACTCCCCCCTATGGTAAACTGTCTCAATGACTTCCTTTTAAATTTCCAAGCACTTATCAACTGACTGCCCCTTTGGGGGGAAGATTGCTCTTCATGCAAAGAATTGGGAACTCATTACCCAGGACAAATGGGTTTTAAATAGTGTCCCAGGGATACAGATTTCACTTCCACACGTTGCCAACACCAAGCGGGTGGCCGGACTTACCCCCAAATCAATGGGCAGAGTTCCAAAAACAAGTACTTTCTCTCTTAAGCATGGGGGCTATTCAACTGGTACCAGAAAAGGAAAAGGGACAAGGTTTCTACTCGAGACTTTTCCTGGTACCCATAAAAGACCATTCATGGCGTCCTATCCTGGACCTGTCTACTGTAAACACCTTTTTGGAGATTCTAAAATTCAAGATGCTGACTCTTTTCCAATTACTTCCTATGCTAGGCAAAGTTGCCTGGTTGGCAACACTAGATTTAAAAGAAGCATACCTGCACATCCCAATCAGGGAATCTTGCAGAAGATACATACGCTTCAAAGCAGGCTACACGCACTATCATTTCTCTGCACTGCCCTTTGGCTTATCTACTGCGCCCAGCGTATTCACAAAGTGCCTAGCTGCAGTTATTGCATTTTGCAGGCAAAGAAATATTCAGATATACCCATACCAGGGCGATTGTCTAATTCAGGCAGAAAGCCAGGACATACTTTTGAATCATCTGGCCTTTGTACAAAGGGTTATAACTTGTCTGGGGTATACCATAAACGAAAAGAAATCGCAACTGGTACCCTGTCAACAAATTATATTCCTAGGAGCAAGCTTGAATACAACTTCCCAGATGGCTTACCTCATGCCAGAGAAACAAATTCATTTGACAACCTACTTCAAACAAGTGGCCACAAAACCCCTGCTATCTGCAAGACAAATACTGCAGGCCTTGGGGTTCATGGCCTCCTGCATTCTTCTAACTCTATATGCAAGACTGCATATGAGGAAACTACAGTGGTATCTGAAAAGCCTATGGTGTCAACATTCTCACGACCTAGAAACAATGATTCGTATCATACCTTGCCTACACCTAGAGTTCCTTTGGTGGGCAGAGGCCTGCCACCAAAACAAGGGACTACCTTTTACACCACCCCCTGCCGCCCAAACCCTAACAGATGCATCAGACTATGCATGGGGGGCTCACCTGGCAGGGAAGTGCATTCAGGGCAAATGGGACCCAAGTCAAATGCACCTACATGTCAATCAAAAAGAAATGTTAGCTGTACAGAATGCTCTGACAGCCTTCAAGGACCACGTTCTTCCAGGACAACTAATGGTAAAGACGGACAACACCACTGTTATGTGGTACATAAACAAGTAGGGGGGTACACATTCTTACCCCCTCTGCAGACTAGCCATGGCATTGTGGAACACAGCCTTGAGCTACCAAGTGCACTTACAAGCTCAATTCCTGCCAGGAAAATTAAATACACTGGCAGACAGACTAAGCAGAAACCTCATGAACCCACATGAGTGGAAACTGGAACCAAGGACTTTCAACATGTTGACAAGCCAATGGGGGAGCCCAGATATAGACCTGTTTGCCTCTCCCCAGAACTACCAATTGGACAAATGTTGCACAAGGACTCCCCACAAACAAGCCTGGAAAGTGGATGCTTTGTCCTTCAGCTGGAAAAAACTGTCAGTCTATGCCTTCCCCCCCTCTGCCTCTGCTCTCCAAAGTACAACTAAAAATCCAACAGGACAAACCAAGGATGATTTTGATTGCTCTAGACTGGCCGTACCAACAGTGGTACCCCCTTCTGCGCAGTGTGTCACGGTTACCTCCATGGCACCTGCCTCAGACTCTTTTCCTGCTGTCTCAGCAGGAGAACCAGTTTCTGCACCCTCAGCTTCTAACACTGAACCTTGTAGCCTGGCTAATTACTTAATCTCTTTTTTACCATCCTTCAGCAAACCTGTGATGGATATCCTTTTAGAGGCAAGGAAGCCTAGCACTAGAAAATCCTGTGCTGAAAAATGGAAAAGATTCTGTGCCTGGAACCAATCTCAAGGGATGAGCATAGCAGCGCCCAATTTATCTCAGATTTTACAATACTTAACTGAGATGCTTCACAAGGGCCTATATTTTTCCTCCATTAAAATCCACCCCTCAGCCATTTCAGCTCATTATAACACAGAACCTCCACTCTTCTCTCATCCACTGCTCAAGCAGTTCCTCAGAGGGGCCAAAAATTTGAGACCACCCAGGAGAGCTCCAACCCCAGCCTGGGATCTTAACTTTGTCTTGGAGAAACTCATTCTACCTTCTTTCGAGCCTGCTGCTACTGCAGACTTAAAATTTCTTTCTTGGAAAACAGCTTTCCTTTTAGCAATCACTTCAGCTAGAAGGGTATCTGAATTACAGACCCTTATGGCAGTGGAGCCTTTCATCAACTTTCGTGCGGACAGGGTGTCCTTCAGAACCAATCCATCCTTCATGCCCAAGGTGGTATCCAGTGTGGCTCTTAATCAGTCCATTCATTTGTCAACCTTCTTTCCCAATCCACAGAATAAAGGGAAACGGATACTACATGCCTTAGATGTGCACAGACAGCTTAGATTCTACTTGGACAGGACTAAACCTCAAAGGAAATCTGAACAACTGCTGGTGGCATTTGCTGCAGTGGCAGAGGGGAAGGCTATTTCAAAGCAAACCATTTCTAAATGGATAAGCCATTGCGTTCATTTCTGCTATAAGCACCATGGCAAACCTGTCCCCCCAGGGGATCAGACCTCATTCCACCAGGGCTACATCTACCACTACAGCCTTTCTCAGAGGCGTCCCTACCAGGGGCGTGCTAGAAGCTGCTATCTGGAGTTCTGTACATACTTTCTCCAAGCATTATCCTTTGTCAATTTTCTCTAAATCCAGAGCTGGCTTTGCAACTGCAGTCTTGCAGGGCCTTATAGCTGGTCCTAATGCTATCTAAATTCCTCCTCCCAACCATAGCTTTGGGAATCTGCCCAAATGTAATGACTGCAACAGTGAAACACGAAGAACATAGTACAGTTGTGTATACTTACGGTAAATGTAGATGTTCGAGTGTATTCACTGTTGCAGTCCTGGTTACCCTCCCTCCAGCCCCCAGACTTCTTTGGCTATACTTCTACTTTCTTTTACTATGCTTAATAGCCTTTCTGGTGTATTTGCTTTTTTATTGGGGGTATATCTTTGTACTTTTATATTTAATTGCTTCCCATTAGGGGGGCAGCTGACATCTGGGGCAAGAAAAACTGATGTAATGGCATCGGCTGCATGTTTTATACCCCTGACAACCTGAAGTCATGGAAGAAGGGGCAGCAACCAACTCAGGACCCAAGACTTTGTTAATCAGGCCGACTGAGGGCTACCTGCAAGCAGATAACCCAAATGTAATGACTGCAACAGTGAATACACTCGAACATTTACACTTATGGTAAGTGTACACAACTGTACTTTTTCAACTAGCCTACCAATAGACTTAACTCGCAGAACACACACCATCATGCATACATACATACATGCGTATACACAAGCACGCACATACATACACAAACTTGTCGTACACACTATTCAACATCCACAAAAATTCAACACACACTACATTCTCTTGCAATGTGGAGAGCAAGCCCCTCCCCTCCAGAATATATGTAATTAACTCCCGAGATCACACTTATACACGGAGTCATACAGACACCCCTTCTCATATATCAGCCACATCTTACACCTTTAGCAGTTCTTGTAAAACACATCTACGTTATACTTCATATACTGAATCGCACACCTTCCTGCAGATAAGATGCACACTATCACAACATGCTTCTGACCACTTGCCATCCAGTCAGATGCTTCCATGAATAGCTATAGATTCACTCCACATTTCAGTCACTTACACACACACACACACACACACACACATACATATATACATACATACATACACCGTAATCTTTCAACTACTTACTCCATTAGATAAAACCCATATGCAGTGCAGTCTGTACTTGAATCGATGTATTGCAGCCCTTTGGTCACTCACTCTCATAAATAGAACCTGTGCAACACCATACTGTTGGCCACTCACTCAAAACACTTATCATTATACACCACACCACAGACTTTAAACCACTTAAACCAGCCAGCACAGTCTGAACTGTAACACACTTTTGACCACTCTTCCCGTGAATTACCTGCAGTTCTTACCTCGCAACACAGTCTCGTGGCATACGGGGATGAAACCTTATGCTCAAGCAACCAGTGTTCGAATGGTAGCGTGGGTGTCTTGTGTATCAGATGGGTGAGGATGAACTTGAGCATATGGTACAGACTGTCTGTTCCTGGAGAGGAGGGAGATAGGTTTGGCCTGCCATATTGATGACACCTTCGGGAAGGTAGATGGTCACACAAAGAAGAGGACAGGCAAGTTGGTGGTGCTAATGGTGTATGTGCATCTCTGAGCTTGAGGGTGGTAGGTGCAAATGGGAATTTACATGCCTGTCCCTTAGCAAGGCTGCTGTCACAATTTACCGAGCTGCTAATGGGAGGAAAAGTAGGCCTTCTTGTGAGGTAAAAAGGAATTAGCTGACTGAACTTCTTGGACAGTAGCAAGTGGTCTGTACAGATGTTGCCTGCCCTAGGGTGCCCAGTTCTAGCCCTCATGGAATGAAGGGGCTGACTGGTGCCGATAGGAAAGCTCTTGGGGCAGGGTCCTGCAGAGGGTGGGTAGGGAATAAATTACTTGTCAAGCCCCAGATCAGAAATGAGAAAAACTCACCAACACACTGCTACATGCACAATAGCATTTTTATTTTACAGTAGTGAATTCTGTATATAGAAGTGAGAAGCCAGACCTACCAGAGTGATGTCATGTATGGGAGCATATTCTCAAATGTGTACATCGGAGTAGTTTATATTCAAGAGTGTCACTTTGAAAAGTTATTGACAAGCAGGCCATTGGTCAGATGGCTTAATATAAATAGGTACACATCCAAAATGTATGTGAACAAGGAAAAATGAGGCAGGATGAAACTCATGCTTGTATGTATAGCTTTCAAAAATTCTTTCAGTTAACTTCTTAAATTTTCACCTTCGTAGATTGTGAAACCGATTCCACTGAAGGCAGATGGATCTGATAGTAAGTTACTGTCAGAATCTCAAAGTGAAGGAATGGCCGCTACATGTCAGACACAGCGGGGCAGACGCAGCCCGTCACCAAGCAGCTCTTCTGCCACATCGTCTTCTACAGCATCCAAAAGTCTGAAGTCTGAGTCTCCAGGGGTGAGAAGAAGACGAGTATCTCCTGTACCTGTAAGCTTTTAAATTGTCTTTTATCTGTTTGGTAATTTTCCTTTGTGTTTTTTTTTTTTTTTTAACTTTAGTTTAATTATTGAATTTGAAGGAATAACAGTTTTTTTTTTGGTCTGGCTTAATTGCACAGATGGAGACAGATTGCTGATTGTGTCCCAGCTGACTGGGGTTAGGCTAGCTGTTCAAGCACTGGATGAGCCAGGCAGGGAGAAGGTGGAAGTGAAGGGATGTAGCACACCTGCCTCTCCAACAGGAGAACAAGGGGTTGCACACCTTCAGGAGCATACTGGGTGCACATAACCTAGTGTATCACAGGGATTGTGCAACCCTTCTTTACCAGGGAGAGGTTGAATGCACTCCTGGGCACACTGTGTGATGCTAATCTCCTGCTGGAAGACAGGAAAGCTTGTTGTTTGTACCTTGAGGGGCAGGGCAGGGAATTGCGATGCTTGATGGGAATGCCTCTTCAGGAAATGAGGGAGCATCCTTTTCTATCATTCTGTTGCACATCTCACTCCTTCTCTTCACTGGGTGCCTGCATTAAGGAAGGAGGAAACTTAAGCCAGAAAAACATTAAACTCTGATGGCTGTCTGAAGGATGGCCCCCTTAGCTATCCCTCTCCACAGTGATAAAAATGAATGGGCTGATTGGCAGTAGATAGTGCTGATGATTGACAGTCAGTAGGGTCATTGCTGATGATAGAAAGTCAGTGGGGTCAAAGAGTGTCCGAATGTCTTTCTGTATCACTGGTGTAGTGTTTGTTATAGAAAGGATGGTCCTGCCCTGAGCAGCCTGATGCTTGGCCAGTATAAAAAAAAACTAACAGAGATGTTGTTTGCACCATACTTTACTTTTATGCTTCCAGCACAGAATGTAGGTCATAAAAGGGATATATTGATGCAGCTACATAGAACTTCTTTTTGCCGCCAGTTCGAACATCATTTTGCCAGTTGGTTTGAACCCTTTGTTGCTGTGCTGAATATTTAGCAACACCAGATAAGTGCCCCATTGGGATTATTTTTTTTCTTTTTTTTTGTTTTGCTTTCTTGGTATTGTATTTTATATTACTACCTAGAGTTCATGTCATTCAAGAGAAGAAAATGTCAAAGTGGGAAACCGATTCCCCAAAGGATCATCACGAACAGTGTCTTTTTTATGTGGCGCTTCCCAAGACCATACCTCTTGTAGTATCTGTAAGGCATTTGTGCCTAAGACAGTCAGAAGCCGTTTGTCCTCCCTGGCCATTTATCTTGAAAATCAGTGGGTTAGACAGTTAGCCCAGGTACTATCCTTTACCCTGAGATACTCCCGCTAGGTAAGAGGGCAAAGACGTCTTGGCCTGATTCTTTAGCTGTCCAGCCTCCACTGGATGCCCCTTTAGAAGCAGGCAATAGTTCTGTAGGTCGTTCAGTGTTTACGTCTAATTCCTGTGCCTTGACCCCATCAGAGGCTGGCATGGATCCCTTCTTTTTTGCATGTCCTCTGAGGCTTTGCAGGCATCTGCTCTGGATGTTGAGGGGGGACCACAGTTGATTATCTCAGAGAGTCCTAGAGGGACTTCGTAGATATTGGTCAGGGAGGAAGTTCCGGGTTATCTTCTCGAATCTCGCTAAGAGTTGGAACCTTCAGTATTTGTTAGGGCTGATGTCCCTTCTAAGAAAAGACAAAAACTGAAGCATGTTTCGGTCTGTCCTATGGATCCTCAAAGGGAATGGCAAGAGTTTACTTGGGGGCTTGTTCTCTGCCTTAATGGCCCTAAAGCCTCCTCAAGGGGTTTCAGTACACACTCACTCCTTTTTGGACCTCTACCCCCTTTTAAATGGCTTAGGAAGCCAGATTCCTTGGATGAGGGTTCCCTGTGTGATGAGGGGTCTTTGTCCTATTCTTCACAGATGCTTTCACCCTTGGCTTATGGTTCTGATGAAGAGTCTTTTAGTCCTGAGTCTCCTTTTGGGGAATTGTCCTTTAGGGGCACAATTGCTAGGATGGTGGAATTCTTCTTTAAGTGGGATTTTTCTCAGTTCCTCCTGTGTTGGCTGCCTTGTTAGTTAACTTTCTTTGCTCCTTCCAAGGCTCCTAATTTCTCAGCCCAATGCTCCTAAGAAACCTAATAGGGTCTAGATGATTCTTAAGGATTGTCTATTTTTATTTAAATGTTCTTCTGCTGATCCAGCTGTGATGTCACTCTCTTCTGACAAACCTAAGCTCTTGCCTCTTCCAAACTTTTGGCTTCTGATAAGGATAGTAGGGCAATGGAGTGGGTTGGTAAGAAAGTTTACACTGCTTCTGCTTTGGCATTTAGGGCTGTTAATTACCAGATCCACATAGCCAGGTGTGCTGTGGCCTTGATTGCTAAGGCTTGTCAGGTTATCTCTGCTCTTTCTGATTCTGATGGCAAATCCTCTGCCTTATCTTTTTTAGGTTCTGCTTCTCAAGTGGCTCGCCACTGTATTAAGTGTAGCTATGATGCTGCAGACACATTTTCTAGGGCTGCAGTTTTTTGGTCCATCACAAGGTGTTATTCTTGGTTTTGTCTCCAGTCTCTTCCTGAGGATATTAATTCCAACCTGGTGGATCCTCCTTTGGATAGTACACATGTTTTTGGGACTGCTGCTTCTGACATGTTTAAGTCTCTTCAAAAGAAAGCCAAAGGCTTGCAAGACCTTAAACGTATTTTTGTCTCTCCTGTCTGTAAGATCTTCTAGGTCTGCTTTTATTTGCAGGCAACCTTGCCAGGCCTCTAATGGCAGGAAGGGTGGGAAGTGGGCCCCCTCTGCTAAGGCTTCTCAGATTTCTGTGGCCCAGAAGCCTCCTTTTTTCTGAAAAGCCTACTTCTCTTTGACAATCTCCCCCCCACCTTTAGACCAGGTTTCTTTGTCCCTTCTACTCTGCCTTTGTCTTCCAAATTGGCGTCTCATCACTTCAAATTCTGGGATTCTTTCTGTCTTCCGTCCGGGTTACTTCGTGGAGTGGAAGTCTCTCCCTCCTTTATCCAGGAATTCCTCAACCTCCTCTAGAGCAAATTCCTCCTTCCCTGAGGTTCTAGGGTCCCTGTTAAGCCAAGGGACCACTCAACCTGTCCCCTCTTCCCAGGTGGGAAGGGGTTTTTATTCCAGGATATTCCTGGTTCCTCGAAAGGAGGGCACTTGAAGACCAGTTTTGGATCTTTCCCAGCTCAACACCTTTCTCGAGATCCCTTCTTTTCGGATGCATACTCTTCAAACATTGTTTCATCTGTTATTATCCCAGGCCTTTCTGGTGTTCTTGGATCTGAAAGATGCTTACCTACATATCTCTATTCATCCTCTTTTCAGGATGTTTTTACATTTGTCTGTATCTTTCTGTCATTTTCAGTTTTCTGCTTTTCCCTTTGGCCTCTCTACTGCTCCAAGGGTATTCGCAAAATGCCTAGCTCCTGTGATTGCTTTCTGTAGGGTCCAAGGCATTTAGATTTTTCCTTATCTAAACAACCTGTTGCTTCATGCACCTGCTCCCAGTCAATTGTTGCAGAGTCTGCAGTTCCCTATGTCTTTTTCAAAGTCTGGGGTGTACTGTCAACTTCAAAAGGTTTGTCCTGAGTCCCTTTCAGGATCATGTGCATCTGTGATGCAGGATTCAGATGGTGCCAATACTGGCCTCTCTTCTGCTTCCAGAGACATTGCCTTTGACAGCCTTCTTTCAGTCTCTTCTTCCTCTACCTGCCTTGCCAGCCAGGGAGTTTCTTCGAACCGTGGGATTCATAGCCTCTTCTAGTCTGATGCTTCCTCTTCCCAGACTGCATATGTAGAAACATCAGTGGTACCTCAAGCCAGTTTGGCTGCAACATCGTCACCCTCTGAATTTCAGTATAGCTCTCTTTCCCAGTGTCAGAAGGAATTTGAGTGTTAGATTCAGCAGTTCACTCTCAACCTAGGCCAACCCTTTCAGCCTCCAGTCCCTTCTCAAGAGCTGTTCACTGATGCCTGCATCCCTTGGTCACCTGAATGTTCGTGGTCCTTGGCCTCCCCATCAGAAGTCAGACCATATCAACATCAAACGGATGAGAGCTCTGATTCTGGCCCTTCAGGCTTTTCACCCCATGTTCTCTGCAGGCCCCTCAAAGGTGTACACAGACAACACTACAGTGATGTGGTATGTCAGCAAGCAGGGGGGCATAAAATCTTACCACCTCTGCAGGATGGCACTTCAGGCTTGAGAAGTGGTCATCAGGCAGTATATATGCCTTTAGAGCACAATCTTGTGGTCGACTCTCTGAGCAGGTCTAAAATACAGGTTCACAAAAGGATGCTTCACAGAGATGTGTTTCTGGACATTGTCCATCTGTGGGGTATTCCTCAGGTAGATCTTTTTGCCACTCCTGTGAACAGGCAGCTTCCTCTCTTCTGTTCAAGAGTGCCATGCCATCTGGCGTAGAAGATGGACACCCCTTTTTTTTCCTTGGAAGGGCTGTTTTTTTTATGCTTTCCCTCCTCTTCCACTACTTCCAAGAGTCCTAGAGAAAATTCACCTGGACTCCCCAAAAATCGTGCTAGTGATTTCCAGGGGCAGTCATCACAAGTTACCTCACCTGTTGGTCTCCTAACACAGGACAAGGGGTCTCTCATCCATCCACACTTGTCGACGATGCAGCTGACATTGTGGGTGATAGGATTTTGATCCTTTTCAGACAACTCTTTTCTGAGGACATGCTTAGGGTTTACAGGAGGCAAGGAAACCCTCAGCCAGAAAATGTTATATTTCTAAATGGAAAAGATTTTTGTTCTGGTGCCATGCTCATAACCAGCACGCTTTTTTCAGTGATAGTCCCTCTGGTCCTGTCTTATTTGTGTGAGTTGCTCCAGTCTGGCTTGGCCTGTTCTAGGAAGGCCCATGTGTCAGCCGTTTCTGCTTATATGCCCTTGAATCCTACTTTGACTTTTCGTTTTGAGGTCAAACAATTTCTTAAAGGCGTCCTGCATATTAGGCCTCCAAAAAATATATTCCTCCTCCTTGAGACCTTAATTTTGTTTTGGAAAAATTGACTTAGGCTCCTTTTTGAGCCTGCAGGTTCTACATCTTTGTACCTGGAAGACTGTTTTGCTGCTGACTCTTGCTTCTGCCCGGAGGTTTTCCAAACTCCAGGCACTTATGGCCATTCCTTCTTTTTTGTTTTGTTTTTTTCTTTTCCACAGGGACAGGATGTCCTTTCGTACTAATCCTTCTTTTATGCCCAGGTAGTAAATGAGTTATCCTTGAATCAGTCGGTACAACTCCTTTCATTTTTACCTTCTCTTCAGTCTGCTAGTGAGAGGGTCCTGCTCAGGTACTATTTGGATAAAATTAGGACTGTTCATAAGTCTGATCCACTTTTTGTTTCTTTTAATAGCAGGTCTTTGGGTTTGGCTGTTTCTAAGCAAACCATCTCCCCTGGATATCTGAGGCCATTTCTCTTTGTTATTCTTTTTATGGTAAATATTGGTCTGCTTCTCTTGGTGCTCATTCCACTGGGGCTGTTGCCTCTTCTGGTGTCTTCTTCAAGGGGGTTGGACACCAGGTCCATCCTAGAAGGTGCTACGTAGTCTTCAGTGCATACCTTTACTAAGCAGTACATGTTGGATATAGTTTCTAGGGACAGAGCAGGTTTTAGTGAAACCATTTTAATATGGGTTTGTTGAGGGCTATTCTTCGCCTTCCACCTCCTAATTTCTTGAGCTTTTTACTCTCCTTTCTATACCGAATACTACAACAGTGATATAGAAGGACATAGAGTTGTGTAAAATCTTGCAATAACAATAGATGTCCCTCCCTCACTGTTGCAGTATTCGCTCCTTCTCTCCTACCCCCTCTTGTTTGTAATGTATTTTTTCCTTCTGGATGTGCATGGGCTCCTTTGTCCTATGGGGACTGTTCTCTTCTGGGGGAATTCCGTTCTGGGTAGTTCTGTACATCCTTTTATGCCCTAAGTTGTGTGGTGGGAGTATAAATGTGATGTACAGCTCAAACAAGGTCTTTCTTAGGCTTTTTTATATTGGCCAAGCATCAGGGGCAGGACATCCCTTTGTATAACGAATAATGCAACCGTGAAGAGAAGGACATCTACTGTTATGGTAAGATTTTACACAACTGTACTTTCTACATTCGTAAATCATCATTCATTTTTTTGGTGTCCATTTGTAAATCAACATAATTCATTTTTGGTGGCTTGAGTTTTGTTCATCAGTATAGACTCCTTTCTAATGTTGTCATTTTGTTACCAAAAGCATAGACTTGAGTTTAAGTGGTCACACTTGTATCCAAATAAACTCAAGACTGAGAGTTTATCTGTCTGAGTAGATGGAATTTCAGGAGAGTGTTAAAGATCCCATATCATCTATCCAAAAGAATAGGGGAATTTGTCATAGTTCCTTGGCCAAATTATCCGTAGTCACTGTAAGTACCACCTTAGGTCTCCCATGAAAATAGTCCATAAGCCTAGTGAGACAAATCCAGTAAACAAAAAATAAAGTAAATTGAATCTTTTCTTGTTCAAGGGAGTGAAGCTCTGAATATTCCAGCACAACTCTGGCATATATTTTTTGTAGTAGTATAATGTGTCCTAGGTTTAAATAGTTGTATATATAAAGTAATACTGATAATTCTTGTTTCTATTTACTATAGTTTCAGAGTGGACGGATCACACCCCCTAGGAGAGCTCCATCCCCTGATGGCTTCTCCCCATATAGCCCAGAGGAAACCAATCGCCGAGTCAACAAAGTTATGCGTGCAAGGCTATACTTGTTGCAGCAAATAGGGCCCAACTGTTTCTTAATAGGAGGTGACAGTCCAGATAATAAATATCGGGTGTTTATTGGACCACAGGTAAGAACTAGCATAGAAATGCATTTGCAATAATAAAATGTTACCAGGGAAATGCGTTTGAAGGTTCATGAGTGTAGTGTTGTGTGCCTAAAACTATTTCCAGCTGTCTGTATTTTCATCATCAGTCCCTTTTTCCTATTTTCTACATGAGGTCATAGTGTCTCATCAACTGTCACCTTGAATCAGTGCCACTGCCCTACCTTCCTCCATGGTCATGCCTCACTGACATAAGTCTTCTGTCACACTGTCCATCCATCTGTTTGTTGGACTCTTTGATGTTTTTCGTGTTTCACTGTTGCAGTCATTACATTTGGGTTATCTGCTTGCAGGTAGCCCTAAGTCGGCCTGATTAACAAAGTCTTGGGTCCTGTGTTGGTTGCTGTCCCTTCTTCCATGACGTCAGGTCGTCAGGGGTATAAGACATGCAGCCGACACCATTACATCAGTCTTTCTTGCCGTGTGGTGCCCGAAGCAGAAGCAGTTCGCAAGTGCCAGTCGGCCGACTCCTGAAATTTTCGTTTTCGAGTTTCAGAACCGAAGTCTTCAACTAAAGCTAAGTACCCCGTTGGGGAAACATTTTCTTGCTCCTTACCGATGCAAGTAAAAGTTAATAATTGCATTACTTGTGGAAAGCAAGTACCTCCTAAAGATTTTCATTCGTACTATATTCCTTGCCTAGGACCTGACCACGACATACCTTGCTGTCGGTTTTGTGCTTTACTTAATCAGCGCACTATCGTCGTCGATATATTTTCGCTTCTAAATATTTCAGTTCTCGGTTTAATTATCCAGAAATGTCGTTGGTTAGCCATCCGACTACCGGGATTCCGAAAAAAAAAACGCAAAGATAAAGACAGAGACAGGCCGCCGAGGTCCAAAACTGCCGACAATGCTTCTCCTAAGCTAGTCGCCAGTTCGCTGGTACTCAGTGAGGCGCTTTCGCTGCCCCTGATACCCGCTACTTCTGATTCACAGGCCTCTACTGAGACCCATTCTGAGTCCGGTATGCCGCAAAATCTTCAACTATGGAACCTGCAGATGTCTCTACTTTGGATGGGTCCAGAGCCGCTGTGCAGCACCGGCTTCTGAGGGTGTATTCAGGCCTACGGACTTGCACATTAAACAGACTCCTCCTTCTCTTATGCCTAAATCTCGAACCATGCCTAAAAAAACAATGCCCAGGCCACATGCTCAGGCCTCTATGCCTAAAAAACAAATGATAAGAATGGCTGAATATCTATTAACTCTAATCAGGGGTAGCCAACCCCCCTTTCTAAGAGGCCTAGGACTGAAGTGGTTTATGAATCTTCTGACCAGGATTGGATTCTGTTTTTTCTGATTCTTCTAATGATCTGGATTTGCTCTTATCTACTTATGAGGGTTCTGATGCAAAGGACTCCATTCCCTCTGCCTCCCCTCCAGAGGATTTTTCTTTTGAGGAAACCTTACATACTCTAAGGGGGCATTTCCACTGGGAAAGCCCGGATTTTTCTGATTCAAAAAAGAGGCTTAGGGATTTCTTACTCCTACCTCAGCATAGGCCTTTAGCTATTCGTCCTGTACTAGACATTGTTGATGATGCTTTTTCGGAATCTAGTTTGGCCCCCGATTCCTTGCCTCCTGCTCCCAGAAAACCAGACAGATACTACAGGTTCCCTGTGTCACATAAGTTCCTTTTTAAAAATCCTATTGCGGATCCAGAGACTATTTCACTGGGGCCCAAGGGCATTAAGGCTTCTACTGCTAAAAATCCTACCCCTTCTGATAGAGACTCCAGGGCGCTGTATAGATGGGGTAAGAAGGTTTACACTTCTGCAACCTTTGCCATTAGGACTTTAAACTGCCAGTTTCATATGTTAAAGTATCAGCAACATGTTATTGGATTGCTTAAACAGAAAATTATGTTGATTCCTGACTGTGTGGAAAATAAAGAATTACAGGATTTAATGCATTCTGCTGAACAAGTTGGAAAACATACTTTGCAATGTGGTTTTGATTCATTAGAGGCCTCTTGCAGGGCCACTGATGTTCATCGTGTTTCACTTTTGCAGTCATTACAATTGGGTTATCCTGCTGGCAGGCTACCCGCAGTCGGCCTGAGTTCCAAAGTCTAGGTCCGGTGTCGGTTGCTGTCGCCTCCTCCCTGACATCAGTGCGCCAGGGGTATAAAAGATGCAGCCGACGCCATTTTCTTCAGTCTTTCTTGCTGCGCGGTGCCCGAAGCAAAAGCAGTTCGCAAGTGCCGGTCGGCCGACACCTGAGATTTTCAAATTCGAATTTCAGATCCGAAGTCTTCATTAAAGCTAAGTACCCGTTGAAACTTTTCTTGCTCCAGACCTATGTCAGAAAAAGTTAATAATTGTATTTCTTGTGGGAAGCAAATACCTCATAAGGATTTTCATTCTTACTGTATTCCTTGCCTAGGCCCTGACCACGACGTTGCTAGTTGTCGGTTTTGTGCTAGATTTAACCAACGTACTATTAATCGTCGGTACGATTTTGCATTTCATTATTTTGGCAGAAGATTTAACTATATAATGCCGTTGGAGCAACCGACTACCGGAGTTTATAAAAAGCGCAAAGAAAAGGACAGGCACCCGAGGTCCAAAACCGACGACGAGGCTTCCGCTAGGCCTGTCGCCGGTCTGCCGGTTTTCAGTGAGGTGCTTTCACAGCCCCTGATGCCCACTACCTCAGAGCCGCAAGCCGCTTCCGATTCCCACGTGGAGCCGACTAGGCTGCTGGAAACTCAAGGTATTGGACACTCGGAAACTATTTCCTCAGATGGGTCCGGAGCCTTTGAGCAGGCTTCGGCTTCTGAGGGTGTTTTCAGGCCTACACAGTTATATGTAAAACCAACTTCAGCTTCAAAGGCAAAGACTAAAGCAGCTCTAAAGACAAAGAAACAAGTACAGCATTCTCCTGGACAGGCCTCCATGCCTAAAAAACAGATGCTTAAAATGGCTGAAGACCTAATTACTTTGATCAGAGGTTCCCATCCCCCTCCTGATAAGAGGCCTAGGCAAGAGATAGAATATGCATCTTCAGATCAGGTTTCCATTTCCTCTTGATTCCTCTTCTGAACAGGAATATTCTCTTCCTCCCTATGAGGATTCTGATGCTGAAGAATCTATTCCTTCAGCCTCTCCTCCTGAGGATTATTCCTTTGAGGAAACCCTGCATACTATGAGGGATCATTTCCACTGGGAGAGCCAAGATTACTCAGAATCCAAGAAAAGGCTCAGAGACTTCCTTTTATTACCTCATCACAGTCCCCTTGCTATTCTTCCAGTTTTAGACATTGTAGATGATGTATTTTCAGAGTCCGGACTGTCTCCTGACTCTTTGCCACCAGCCCCTGTTAAACCAGACAGATACTACAGGGTTCCTGATTCACATAAATTTCTTTATAAAAACCCTGCTGCAGACCCAGAAACTATCTCTCAGGGTCCCAAAGTGGTCAAGGCTTCCACTGCAAAAAACCCTATACCCTTTGATAGGAATTCAAGGGCCCTGAACAGATGGGGGAAAAAGATTTATACTTCTGCTACCTTGGCTGTAAGAGCTTTAAATTGTCAATTTCATATGCTTAAATATCAGCAATATCTAATGTCACTGCTTAAACAGAAAATGTTGACAAATTCAGAATGTGCAGAAAACAAAGAAATGCAGGATTTATTGCATGCAGCTGAACAAGTAGGAAAGCATACTTTGCAGTGTGGTTTTGATTCTCTAGAGGCCTCTTGCAGGGCCGCTGTTACAGGTTCTGTCATTAGGAGACATGCTTGGTTAAAAGAACAGAATCTTGCCCGATCATGTAAAAGCAAAATTATTAGATGCTCCATTACAACATACCTTGTTTGGTGTTAAAGCAGAGGAGGTGTTGAAGAAAATGGAGGACAAAGCTAAATCTATGCAAACAGTCAAGGATTTCTTAAAGGTACAGCCTCCCAGATTTAGCAGGAACTGGCCGGCAAAGAATTGGTCTTTTCCAGTGTCAGACAGGCCACAAAGAGGCAGATACAGATGCCCCAAGGCTCTTGCAGGCCTAAACAATGGGGTGCTTCTACCTCCAAAAGCAGAGAAGAAAAATCACAGCAATACAGGAAACAGTCTCAATGACTTTCCCCTGCCAGCACCAAGCACTTATCTTCTGGCAGCTCCTTTGGGGGGGGAACTAGCACTTTTTGCACAAAATTGGCACATGATCACCCAGGATAAATGAGTCTTAAATATCGTATCCCAGGGCTACAGGTTCCATTTTCACATCCTGCCAAGGCCAAACTGTATGCCAGACCTGCCACGCAATCAATGGGCAGAGGCACAAAAACAAGTTTCATCCCTCATGGACATGAGAGCCATTCAGCAAGTACCACAGCAAGAGCAGGGACTAGGAGTTTACTCAAGGCTATTCTTGGCGCCCAGAAAGGACAAATCCTGGAGACCAATACTGGACCTGTCTATCCTGAACAAATTCCTGGATATTCCAAAATTCAAAATGTTAACTCTGCAGCAGCTTCTGCCCATGCTGGGCAAGAAGGCTTGGCTTGTGACTTTAGACCTAAAAGAGGCATACCTACATGTCCCAATCAGCCAGTCATGCAGAAGATACCTCAGATTTATAGCTGGCTCAATGCATTACCAATTCTCTGCACTGCCCTTTGGCTTATCTACTGCGCCCAGGGTCTTCACAAAATGCCTGGCACCAGTAATTGCTTTTTGGAGACAAAGAGGAATTTAAATATATCCTTACTTGGACAACTGCCTTATTCAAGCAGAGAACAAGGAGACACTACTGCAGCATCTGGCATTTGTAAAAAACATTACTAACAGGCCTAGGGTACACAGTAAATGAAAAAAAATCAAAACTCGTACCCTCTCAAGAGATAATATTCCTGGGTGCAAGCTTAAATACAACTGTCCAGATGGCTTATCTCACGCCAGACAAACGACTACTTATTTCAAAATGTTGGCAACAAGACCCAGTTATCTGCAAGAAAAATTCTGCAGGCTTTTGGCTTCATGGCACCCTCGATGTTCTTCATCTCACATTGCTGCAGTCCTAACACGGGTAGTCCGCTGTCCCAGTCGGCCCGAATACCAAAGTATAAGGCTGACGTCGGTCAAGGCGCATTTGACTGACATCAGAACGTCAGGGTACAAATGCGCATGACCGACGTCATATCCTCCGTCTTTTTTTGCCGCATGGTCCGATGCAGAAGCAGTATTGCGAGTGCAGGTTGGCGTTCTGAAATTTTCTGAAGTCGGAGTTTCAGACCGAATCAAAGTTGGCTAAGTACCCGTTGGGAATATTTTGGTTTTTTCTTGCCTCAGTATTTAACCGGATGTCAGAAAAAGTGAATAACTGTATTTCTTGTGGGAAACAGATACCTCATAGAGATTACCATACATTGTGTATACCTTGCTTAGGGCCTGAGCACGACGTTGTTGGCTGTCGCTCTTGTGCTAGATTTAACAAAAGCACTATTAAGAGAAGATTAGATTGTGCCAGGTTAGTTTTTGGGAAGAGTTGTAATTACAACATGCCGTCGGATGCTCCGACGCCGCTTAAATCTAAAAATGCAAGGACAAAGCAGCGAAGCCTAGGGTGGAAGAACCGTCTGTCCCGGACGTCGGTTCTTTAGAGGGCTCGGTGGAGCCGGTGGTTCTACCAGAAGTTCCTTTGGATTCTCAGGGTGAGACTTTACTGTTACAAGATGTGTCCTCTCAGGAGGTAGGCCAGGCTGAAGGGGCTTCTCAGGTAGCTGTTCTCCCTCCCTTCCTAAGGTGGTTAGGCCCTCCCTTCTGTTTCCAAGGCTCCTTCTAGAGGTAGGCCAGGGTTAACTTCAGTGGGGTCTCCCCTAGTTCTTCAGGGTCTCTGCCTAAGAAACATATGCTTAAAATGGCAGAAGATTTGATTACTATGATTAGAGGTTCTTTACCTCCCCCTGATAAGAGGCCTAGGGTGGAACCTGAGCTTGAAAGTTATGAGCAGTGTTTGGAGGCTTCTGAGTCTTCGGCTGAAGACTTGCAGGAGTATCCTCCTTATTCTGATTCTGATGTAGATGACTCTACACCTTGCTTCTCCTCCTGAGGATTTTTCTTTTCAGAGACCCTTCATTCCATGAGGGAGCATTTTAAATGGGAAGGTCAAGATTTCTCTGATTCTAGGAAAAGGCTTAGGGAATTTTTGTTTCTACACCAGCATAGGCCTTTAGCTATACCTCCTGTTCTGGATGTGGTAGCGGATGTTTTGCAGAGGCTTCCCTGAACCCTGATTCTTTGCCTCCTGCCCCAGTTAAACCGGACAGGTATTATAGGGTGCCTGAAGCTCATAAGTATCTTTTTAAGAGTCCCAGGGCAGACCCAGAAACTGTTTCTCAGGGCCCTAAAGGTGTTAAGGCTTCTGTTGTTAAAAATCCTGTTCCTTCTGATAAAGAGGCAAGGGCTTTGGATAGATGGGGGGAAAAGGTGTATACTTCTTCCACTTTAGCCATGAGGGCTTTGAATTGCCAGTTTCACATGTTGAAATACCAAAATTATCTCCTTTCACAATTGAAGTCTAAGGTAGATGCTCTGGCGGAAGGTATTGAGTGTAAAGAGTTGCAGGATTTAGTTCATGTTTCTGAACAAGTGGGTAAGCATTCCTTGCAATGTGGTTTTGATGCTGTACAGGCCTCTTGAGGGTGGCAGCCACTGGTTCTGTTCTTCGAGCACGCCTGGCTCAAGGATCAGAATTTAGCTGAACATGTAAAGACAAGGATTTTAGCTGCTCCTTTACAATCTGATGTGTTATTTGGTGCGCCTGTGGGCAGTTTTAAAGAAAATGGAGGACAAGGCTAAGTCTATGCAGACTGTTAAAGATTTTTGCAGGTTCAGCCTCCAAAGTTTAGTAGAATTTGGCCTACTAAGGGGTGGACTTATCCTTCTTATGATTCTCAGTCTAGGGGTAGATCTAGACGTGGTAGGGGCAGAGCTCAAGGTTCTTTTAGGCCTAGAGCAGGCAGTTCGCCTGCCCAGTCTTCTGGTGAGGGCAGGGGTCAGTCCTTTCGTAAGCAGACCCAATGACTTGCCTTTTCAGCTGCCAGAGCCTTCTCGTCTGGCAGCACCTTTGGGAGGAAGGCTGGCACTTTTCAAAAAAAACTGGAGTGTTATTACCCAAGACAGATGGGTATTGGATATCGTTCACCACGGTTACAGGTTTTATTTCCATACCTTGCCTCCTTTCAAAGGCATGCCAGACATTCCTCCTCTACAAAGACAACAGGCTCACAAGCAAATTTCTCTGTTGCTCCAGATAGGGGCCATTCAGCCGGTTCCTGTGCCAGAAAGGGGCCTAGGATTTTATTCTCGCCTGTTCCTAGTACCAAAAAAGGGGAACACGTGGAGACCAATTTTGGATTTGTCTATCCTCAACACTTATTTGGACATTCCCAAGTTCAAAATGTTGACGTTACAACAGCTTTTACCTCTGCTGGGCAAAGATCACTGGATGGTAACTTTAGATCTCAAGGAGGCTTACCTTCATGTGCCTATCAGACTCAGTTGCAGGAAGTATCTGCGTTTTCGAGCTGGAAATTCCCATTATCAGTTCTCTGCATTGCCCTTTGGCTTATCTACTGCGCCCAGAGTATTCACAAAAGTTCTGGCTCCAGTTGTAGCTTTTTTCAGGCTAAAAGGAATACAAATCTATCCTTACTTGGACGACTGTCTGATTCTGGCTCAAGAAAAGGACGAGCTTCTTCAGCATCTGGATTATGTGGTAGCAGTGCTAAGATGCCTGGGGTATTCTGTGCCCGAAATAAAGTCCAGTCTAGTACCCTCTCAAGACATGTGCTTTCTGGGTGTGAGACTGAATACAGCAGCCCAGATGGCCTTTTTAACCCCGGACAAACAAAAGAGTCTATCCCTTTACTTCCATCAACTATCTCATCAGTCCGTGCTGACTGCAAGGACAGTCCTTCAAGCATTAGGGTTCATGGCATCTTGTATTCTGGTGCTTCCCAATGCCAAACTGCATATGAGGAAGCTACAATGGTATCTCAAAATGTATGGACACAGCACTGCCAGGATCTGGACACTGTCATTCAAATAATACCTTGCATTCAAAAGGAATTTTTGTGGTGGGCTCAGGAATGTCACCTAAACAAGGGACTCTCTGTGACCCGGCCAGAGGCGAGTCAGATTCTAACGACAGATGCCTCAGACATAGCTTGGGAGCTCATCTGAATGGAAAGTGGATACAAGACAAGTGGCCTGCCAGACTACAGCATCTACATATCAACATGAAGGAGATGTTAGCAGTCCAGTTTGCATTGAAGGCTTTCAAGGAGTTACTTCTTCCAGGGCAGGTGTTGATTCTAACAGACAACACAACTGTCATGTGGTACATCAACAAGCAAGGGGGAACACATTCTTATCCTCTATGCAGGCAAGCAATGATTTTGTGGAGACTGCGCTCAGCTTGCAGCTTACTCTTCAAGCAAGGTTTCTGCCAGGAGCACAGAACTCCTTAGCAGATGTGTTAAGCAGGCAAATCATGGATCCCCACAGTGGAAACTGGATCTTCATGTATTTCAAAATTGACAGTGTCATGGGGAACTCCAGACATAGATCTGTTCGCTTCTCCACTAAACCACCAGCTGCCAAAGTTTTGCACGAAAAGTTATCATCACACAGCTTGGAAAGTGGATGCTCTTTCGTTCAGTTGGGAAAATCTTCATGTGTATGCCTTTCCACCTCTGCCTCTCCTCCCAAAGGTACTCCTAAAGGTCAGACAAGACAAGCCAAGGATGATTTTGATAGCTCCAGATTGGCCTCGGCAACACTGGTACCCATTACTGAGGAATCTGGTAAGAAAGCCTCCATGGCCTTTACCTTTGATTCCACACCTTTTGTCTCAGAGGGACGGTCATCTACTCAATGTCAAGCTTCACTCTCTTCATCTAACAGCCTGGCATATTCTCTTTTGAACCACAGCAGGTCTCAACTTCCTCAACAAGTTTTGAATGTGATTACGGAAGCCAGAAGACCTAGTACACGTAAGGTGTATGCAGAAAAATGGAAGAGATTTTTATTTTGGAGTGCAGCAAAGGATTTGGATGTTTCTGAGCCTAATTTGAGTGTGGCTCTTCAATATCTTACTGAGCTATTGGACAAAGGTTTGTCTTTCTCTTCCATTAAGATTCATGCTGCAGCAATTTCAGCTCACTATGATTGTGACCCACCATTGTTTTCTCATCCTTTGTTCAAGCAATTTCTTAGAGGGGCAAAGAATATAAGACCCCCACGAAGAGCTCCTACTCCTGCTTGGGACCTCAATTTTGTGTTGGAGAAATTTACTCTACAACCTTTTGAGCCTGCGGCTACTGCTGAGTTGAAATACTTGTCATGGAAGACTGCTTTTTTGTTGGCCATTACTTCTGCAAGAAGGGTTTCTGAATTGCAGGCCCTTATGGCGGTGGAGCCTTTTTTGATTTTTCATAAGGATAGGGTATCATTACGTACTAATCCTTCATTTATGCCTAAGGTGGTTTCTAGTGTGGCTTTAAACCAAACTATTCATTTGCCTACTTTTTATGCAGATCCCCAAAATAGGGGGGAAAAGATTTTGCACACTTTAGATGTACACAGGCAGTTGTGTTATTATTTAAGCAGGACTAGGGATTTTAGGCAGTCTCAGCAGTTGTTTGTTTCTTTTGCTTTGAGTTCTCAGGGCAAGCCTGTGTCAAAACAAACTATTTCTAAGTGGATTGGGTTTTGCATTGCATTCTGTTACTCCCATCATGGCAAAGAGATTCCAGCTGGGATTAGGCCTCATTCCACTAGGGTCTTCTGACATCTGGGGCAAGAAAAGACTGAGGATATGACGTCGGTCATGCGCATTTGTACCCTGACGTTCTGATGTCAGTCAAATGCGCCTTGACCGACGTCAGCCTTATACTTTGGTATTCGGGCCGACTGGGACAGCGGACTACCCGTGTTAGGACTGCAGCAATGTGGATCTTCGAACATCTACATTTATGGTAGGTACAAAACTGTACTTTCTGCTAATTCCATATGCAAGACTGCATATGAGGAAACTTCAATGGTATCTAAAAAGTGTTTGAACTCAACATTGCCACAGCCTGGAAACAATTACCCTCATTCCCTGCCTGCAGCAGGAGTTTCGATGGTGGGCAAAAGCCTGTCACCAAAACACAGAACAGCCATTCACTTTACCCACAGCCAGGCAGACATTGACAACAGATGCATCAGATTATGCCTGGGGGGCCCATATGGCAGGAAGATGTATTCAGGGCACATGGTCCGCAAGTCAAATTAATCTACATATCAATCAAAAAGAGATGCTGGCAGTTCAAAATGCCCTGACAGCCTTCAAGGATCTACTTCATCCAGGACAACTACTGATAAAGACGGACATTACCACAGTCATGTGGTACATAAACAAGCAAGGGGGCACACATTCCTACCCCCTCTGCAGACTAGCCATGAACTTGTGGGACACAGCATTGACTTACCATGTACATCTGCAAGCACAATTCTTGCCAGGAAGGATAAATACTCTAGCAGATGAACTAAGCAGAAGCCTAATGGATCACCACGAGTGGAAATTGGATCCACAAGTCTTCAGCATGATAACAAGGAAATGGGGATGCCTGGACATAGACCTATTTGCCTCCCCTCACAATTGTCAACTACAAAGATTCTGCACAAGGACTTATCACAAGCAAGCATGGAATGTGGATGCTCTATCTTTCAGCGGGAAAAACCTTACAGTATATGCCTTTCCTCCTCTGCCTCTCCTCCCCAAGGTACTCCTCAAGGTCAGACAAGAGAAGCCAAAAATTATACCGATTGCCCCAGACTGGCCCCGCCAGCACTGGTACCCAATCCTAAAGAGCTTGTCTTAATGCCCAGCTTAGACATTACCTCAAATTCCTCACTTATTGACCCAACAAGACAGTCAGATACTGCACAAGCCAACTCAGGACCTTAAACCTGGCAGCATGGCGGATAATGTAGCCATTCAAGGCACACCTCTTTCTAAAGCAGTCATGGATGTTATTTTGGAGGCTAGGAGGCCTAGCACCAGAAAATCTTATGCAGAAAAATGGAAGAGATTCTGTGCTTGGAACCAGGCGCAAGGTATTGACACGACCTCAGATTTTGCAATACTTAACTGAGATGCTGGATAAAGGCCTTTCCTTTTCATCAATTAAAATTCATGCCTCTGCCATTTCAGCTCATTACAATACAGAACCACCTATTTTTTCTCATCCATTACTAAGGCAGTTCCTCAGAGGGGCCAAAAACATAAGACCCCCAAGGAGAGCACCAATACCTGCATGGGACTTCAACTATGTCTTGGAAAAACTTACACTGCCGCCGTTTAAGCCATCCTCTGCAGCTGATATAAAATTCTTATCCTGGAAAACGGCTCTGCTCCTAGCAATAACCTCCGCTAGACGAGTCTGAGTTACAGGCACTCATGGCTGTGGAACCTTTTATCATTTTCCATCCTGACAGGGTTTCTCTGAGTACAAACCCTACATTTATGCCTAAGGTAGTTACCAGGGTGGCCCTTAAACAATTCACTTGCCTACCTTTTACCCAAACCCACAGAATAAGGGTGAGAGACTTCTGCATTCTTTGGACATTCACAGACAGCTACACTTCTACTTGGACAGAACCAAATCTTTCGGAAAGACTGAACAACTTTTAGTAGCATATGCTGCAGGATCACAAGGAAAGCCTATTTCAAAGCAGACTGTTTCAAAGTTGATAGGCCACTGCATTCATTTCTGCTATTCACAGCATGGCAAATCAGTGCCTAAGGGCATTAGGCCACATTCCACCAGAGCAGCAGCCACTTCAGCTGCCTTCCTCAGAGGAGTACCAACCAAAGACATCTTAGAGGCTGCAACTTGGAGTTCAGTGCATACTTTTACAAAGCACTATCACTTACCTCTCTACTCTAAATCCAGGGCAGGCTTTGCCACTGCATTTCTGCAGGGCCTGGTACCCTCTCCTAATCCTATTTAGCACCAGCCTCCCAACCATAGCTTTGGGATTCAACCCAATTGTAATGACTGCAACAGTGAAACACGATGAACATAGTACAGTTGTGTACCTACCATAAATGTAGATGTTTGAGTGTATTCACTGTTGCAGTCCAGGTTACCCTCTCACCATCCCCCTTTTCCTTGCTGAGACTTATCTGTACTTCTCTATTCTATACAACCTATGTGGTGTATTTGCTTGTAGGTGAAGGAAAAGTTGTTTTTTGGTTATGCATGCTTATTGGCATTAGTGAGCCTACTATTTTAGGGGCACCTGACATCTGGAGCAAGAAAAACTGAAGAAAATGGTGTCGGATGCATCTTTTATACCCCTGGTGCACTGACGTCAGGGAGGAGGCGACCGCAACCGACGCCGGACCTAGACTTTGGAACTCAGGCCGACTGCATAGCCTGCCAGCAGGATAACCCAATTGTAATGACTGCAACAGTGAATACACTCGAACATCTACATTTATGGTAGGTACACAACTGTACTTTACTGGGTCTGTGCTTAGAAGGCATGCTTGGCTTAAGGAGCAATCTTTGCCTGATCATGTTAAAGCTAAATTGTTGGATGCTCCCTTAAATCAGGGCCACCTGTTTGGCAACAAGGC